>NW_019731279.1:79105-96256 GCF_002891405.2 Cryptotermes secundus | reverse complement strand
ATATATATATATATTCACTTAATTGTTTGTGATCAATAATAAACATCATTTTAAAGTAAATTCTGAGATACATAATATTAATACTAGGACCAAATCTGATTTGCATCATCCACCATTTTTCAGTTCATCAGAAAACATACTGCTGTGAAGACGTTTAACAGTACCTGTTCCAATAAAGGATTTGTCCCATAATACAAAACAGTTTAAATCAGCCTTGAAAATTTTTTTGTCATTTCCATTCATTTTTATACATTAGATGAATATTTTAAATTCAAGAGGAATTAAACCTTTTATAATGTTGTTTATATAGTACATTGTATAACTAAATTGATTATAATCTGATGTTTGTTTATATATTTAAGCTATGATCTCAGTAAGGTGTTACTGTCAAGTTGATGAGTCCTATGTGCTTGTTAAATTACTGAATAGTGTGTAATTATTGTTTATTTTATGAATGTAGCTGTAAGGTGACTAGTTCTGTGTTTAAAACTAATGTATGCATATGTAATATATTCTATATCTGATGGCTTAGGTAGCCAGTAAGAATCAATGGAATTAAAATAAATATACAGATACAGATACTGGATAACTTAAGTAAATCAAATAGCTCTTTATTATATAATATTCTGTATTTCATCCTTGTTGGTTTAAGATATTTTTGTGAGCACTTTATTTTCAAACACTTTTTGATATTCATGTTATTCCCTCAGAGTAAGAGATAAAGTTGTCCCTGTGCTTAATTAACTGGGGAAGGGGAAGTGCATCTCCACTTTTTACCTGTGCAGTAGATGGAAATGTGTGGTCAGCTTCATGCCCTGGCCGCTTTGCCCCTGTTGAAACTGCCTCTTGTGCCTGTTGGGTAGGAGGCTGGGTGAGCCACAGAGCTTGTCTGGACACTGTGGAGAAGAGAAAAATCTTTCCTCTGCCAGGAATCAAGCCCTGGACTATCCAGCCCTTATTCCATTGCTATGCTGACTGAGCCATCCAGACTCCTATGATTCATAACTGTACAAAACAAAAGTATTGTTTTCTATATCTTGATCTTTAGTGTTTTTTGAAATAAAACATCAGATGACTGTAGGATTAGGGGTTCTCACAGTGATGGTTATGAAGAGGTGTGTTGTCAGGGATATGGTTGACTTTTAGCAGGCTGCATGGTGCCATAATACAGAAAATAGAAATGATCGGATGATTAATAGTTTTTGAACTAAATAATAGTGTGCATATTACCTTTCAAAGACAATGCTGGTAACCAGTGTTAACAGTGCAGTGCAGTACAGTACAATACAGTCACTTGTTGCTTTCAGGTGCAGAGGCACTGGCCCGTGGCTGTCGCAACCTAAAGTCATTCATTTCGAAAGGTTGTCTTCAGATTAATGACAATGCTGTGAGCTGTTTAGCTCGTAACTGCAGTGACCTGGAAGTCATCAATCTTCATGGATGCACGGTAAGTTTCTTTTGGGTTAAATATATTCAGATATTTTCTGTTGGTCTCAGTAAATTTCTTGAAAGCTGGAACTGTGGGCTTAGATATGGGCTTATTATAACAGACCTGGATGTAATGGACAGAATCTGGCAGGGCAAGAGATGATCTGTTAGCAGCTTCAACCTGCAAAGTTTGTAGGTTATGTAATTATAACTTACTTTACTTACTTACCCATGGAGCTGAGCCCTTCTGCAGGAGCCGCCAATTCTGCAGCTGCTCAAGAATTTCCCAGCATTTTATGGAACTCAAAGGTTCATTACCATGTTCACAAGAGCCCTCCACTGGTCCCTACCCCAAGCCAGTTCAATCCAATCCATACCATCCCATCCTATCTCTCTTAAGATCCATTTTAATATAAAAATAGTTAAAATAAAAAAGTACCTGAGCATAAAAACTTTTATGTAATCACACTGTATTTCTATATTTACTACATGTATTGGCTGTATATCCTGTGGTATACTTAGTCATAGTGGACATTGGCCTTAACAGACATCCTGCTTACCCTATTATTCTGTTATATTTAGGATTTACCGCATTATTGTAATTTTTATATAAGCATGAAGCTATTATCTGCCTTTTTGTAGACCACAAGACCTTTACACATGTGAGGAGTCCCTCCATAACTATAAAGTAGTTGCTATGCGCTGGTTGTAACGTGCCATTGACCACATGCTCCACTGTCCTGCGTGTGTATGCTCAGATTTTGGTATCTCTGTCATTGTCCCATAGGCCCTGCCAGTCAAACTTTAAGCAAGAGCCCTGTGGAACAACAAATTGAGCATGCCTGCTGGGTAAGAACATTGTCACACATTGTTTGATATTGCAGTACAATTTTCATTACTTGTCTTTTTCTAATCTAAAGCTCCAAGATAACCTGGCAGTGCAGAAAAGCCCCATCTTTGTCAGCATTCATTTCATCAGTTGCAAACAGCCTGAGCATGAAAAAGTTGCATTGGTGATGCAACTGAGCAGTCTTGTAGCACTTCAGTCTGTACATCCACCCCACCCTGCTTCCTTCCCAAGAGTGGCTGATACCTTTGGACATCTGTTGTTTCTCTGCTTGTGTTGAGACTGTCTGATTCGCACTCAGTAAATGTAGATGATACCTATACGGAATTGAAAGCAGGTGGAAGAGGAAGAGGGAAAGTTGTCTGTATGCTTAACTAATTAAGCACTACAGCATGAAGGCATAATGGGGAATGGATGTATAGACCCACATTTTCTTGACATCGGCACTAGTTGGAGGTGAGTGGTCAGCTTCACGCCCCGGCCGCTTTACCCTCGGGGAAAGAGACCCCGGCACCCATTGGATAGGAGGTTGGGTGGACCCCAGAGCTGGTCTGGACGACATGGAGAAGAGAAAATTCTTGACCCTACTGGGACTTGAACTCCAACCTCTTGGTCATCCAGCCCATAGCTAGTCGCTATACCGACTACACTATCCCAGCTCACTGAGGAGGAAAAGGTGTTATAAAAATAATCTCTTGTCAGCATGAGTTATTCTATTTAATATCATCAAGGAATATGTATTGTGCATATTGTCTTAGGATAACTTGTCAGCATTAAGTAGCAATTTGAAAGTGTGTCAGATGTGGAGAAATATTACGAGGGTCATACTGAAAGTCATGAGCAACAATTTTTTGTAAAGTAACATGCTTTATTGTTGACAAACCAAATACACTGCCTCAATCTACAGACCTTTCTTTATTTTTCCACATAATCACCACTTCTTTGTACACATTTTTTCCAGTGTTCTGGGAGTTTGAAAATTCCCCTTCTGTAAAATTCTGTTCCAGCCATCCGAAGACACTGATGCACTGCTTTCCGAATTGCTTCCCTTGTCTCAAAACGTTGCCCAAGCAGCTGATCCTTCACAAATCCGAAAAGATGGTAGTCTGAGGGTGCCAGATCAGGGCTATAGGAGGGGTGTGGAAGAACTTCCCACCCCATCTTTGCAGTTGCTTCCAATGTGAGGCGAGCGGCGTGGGGGTGAGCGTTGTTATGCAGGATGACGATGTTTTGTCCTGGACGTTTATCGCGCAATGCATGACGGAGCTTATGCAGCGTCTGACATAACGAGCAGCGTTGATGGTTTGCCCAGGTTCCAGGAATAAAATAAATCCCTCTGCATCCCAGAAGACTGTGCCCATCACCTTTGCAGCTGATGGCACTGTCTTTGCCTTCTTTTTTGATGGAGAATGCAAATGGTGCCATTCCATAATCTGCCATTTTATTTTAGGCTCAAAATGGTGAAACCAGCTTTTGTCACCTGTCACACTATAGAGCAAAATATCATTGCCTTCCTGTCGATATCTCTGTAGCAGTTATGAGGTGATGGCTTTTCGCTGACCTTTATGGTCTTCAGTCAATAACCACGGGACCCAACGAGCACACGCTTTCCTATAGCCCCAGCTTTCAATCATTTCCTGTACTGCACTGTGCAATATTCCAAGTTTTCGGGCTATTGTGTACACAGTCACACACCTGTCATCTTGAATGATCTCATCCACTCTTTCCTTGTGTTCAGTTGAGGCTGTTTGAGGACGACCGTGCCAAGGCTCATCTTCGATGCTGGTGTTCCCATCTTTAAAATGTTTCACCCATCTTCGAACACTGCTCGCACCCATGCACACACTTCCATAAGCACCCTGAAGTCTCTGGTGAATTTCTGCAGCAGGGATTTCCTCTTTCGCAAGAAATTCAATGACAGCACGCTGGCAAAACGACATCGTAGTCGGCCATTTTGTTAGGCGTGATATTCGTCATGTGATGCAAGCTATTGACGTCACAAGACACTCAAGGTTAACACAACAGCTGGTTCCACCTACCACCATACTCTCTTTCATCTGTTGTTCCCAGGTTGCATGCAAAAAAAAGTTGTTCATGACTTTCGGTACGACCTACATAGTTACACAGCCAAATTCAGAATCATCATCATCATCAGTAATCTGTCAAGATGACAGGTCCACAGTCTCTTCCAAAACAATTCCTCCACTTAATGCGATCTAGAGCTTTCTCCTTCAAATGACAGTGTCCTCTTCTGTCCCCAAGGTCATCCAGAATCTTCTTACGTCTTCTTCCTCGTCTTCTTGTTACTTCTATCCGCCCATCTATCTTTCCTTCAATAACTTCTTTTAGAAAGCAGTTTCTGTGTAAAACATGACCCATCCAATTAGCCTTCTGTTTTCTTATTTTGTGTAGGATATTCCTCTGCTCACTGACTCTAATTAACACTTCTTCATTTCTCACATAATCGGTCCAACTGATCTCCATCCTTCTCCAACACCACATTTCGAAACTTTCCAGATGTTTCTCATCTACTGCCCTAAGTGTCCATGTTTCAGCCCCATACAGAGCTGTGCTCCAAATGTAGCATTTCACTAGTTTCTTTCTCAAATTTAAGTCCAATTTGCTGGTAAAAAGATTCTTCTTCTTGCTAAATGCAGCTTTTGCCATGGCAATCCTGGATTTAATTTCACTAGTACACCTTCCATCATCTGTTAACAAGCTACCCAAATATTTAAAACATTTCACATTCTCCAGTTGTTTTCGGTCTATCTTTATTGTGACTGGGGTTGGTTGTCTCGAAATTTTCATTACTTTTGTTTTTTCCCCACATTCATTTCCATGCCATAGCACCTTCCAATAATTCAGAATATTGGTTATAAATTATGCAGGACGAAATGGAATTTCTACTTTTATCTGACACAATTCATATCTTTCTGTTAATATTGTGGATCTATAATTTTTCTAACCACAATGTGACGTATAAAATTATATTCTGAAAAATGATATTCGCTAATATTTTGGACCTAAAATTTCTGACAAATGTTTACTTTAAAAGTGTTTAATTAACACAGTTATGTAGAAGGTTCACATATGCCAAAAATTCTTTTTAATGGTATTTATCATAAGTTTAGATATCCATTATATATATTAATGTTATGTATTTCAGTTTCACATATCCTTAAGACATTTTTTCATGCTTGTCATATAAGGTTTAGATATTGTTAGGATGGTTTTCTGTGTTGAACTTATTATCTCACGTGAAGCTCACTGGCAGTGTGGAAGATTTGTCATTATATCATATAAATCTGACACCTCTTTTTTGTGGTTATTGAGACATATTATTTTAGTAATGTATGTGACATTTAATGCTAACTACATATATTGTGTGCTGCAGAATATCCAAGATGAAGCAGTGCAGCAACTTGCTGAAAACTGCCCTCGCTTACACTATCTCTGTCTGTCAGGCTGTTCTCATCTGACAGACGCATCACTCATTGTTCTTGCACAGCAGTGCCACATGCTAAGCACCATCGAGGTGGCTGGTTGCTCACAGTTCACAGACACAGGCTTCCAGGCCCTTGCGAGGGTGAGTTCAAGCAGTTTTAAGAGATGGTGGTCATAACAGAATGGCGAATCATCACTTACAATATCATTAAGAAGAAAATGCTGAATATAAGCACATGTAAGATACCTTGTACATAAGATGAACCTCCCCTCCCTTGCTTTTGTGGTGGAAATTTTTAAGGAATACATATGAAATTCTTATTTGCATTTCTGAACAGACCTCTCCCATCCATCTTTTCATTGTGGCCCATTATATGTGTTGATAATGCTTTCTTGTAGAACTTGCATTGAGTAATACTCTTCCCTGTCCTTCCAGCACCTAGCAAATGTCTCACAGATCCCTCACAACTCCTAACAAATGCCGTTTTCCATGATGCCTTGCAACCATTAGGCTCCTTCGTATACGTAATCTTCTTCATCTGCCGATTCAGGGATCAAATGACCTGAGACTAAAGGAATTGTTCCAGTAAATTCTTTTATGGTATCACAGTTTCTCCTGAACATACTAGCAGTGTCTTGCAGGATGAGACTGCCATCTTCGAGTTCTGTGACCCAATTCCTTAGTGTATTGCCCCATCAAGAGGGCTTCCTCCTCTGCTCACTTCACCACTTATGTTCTTTGCTTCTTCCTTTGTGACCTTTGAGAACTTATCCCATAAGGGTTTGCAGCCACTCCTGACAGCAGTACTGGTACTGCTATTTTCTGTAACCCTAATGATGCGCCACCTCATGGAGCTAGGAGGGCCTGGAGCTTGCCTGAGCAGGGTTGCTACCACCTGAAGTGGTGTTAATTCCAAAGAGAGCCCACACTGACTACCAACACTTGATAACAATTAATTTAAGATTATCATTATCTGCAGTTCACAGAAATGAAGGGTTCTTTATGGCACAGAGTTCCTCCTTTTTTGTCCCCATCAGTTGAGGCTTTCTGGAGAAGCCAGGAACTGTGCAGCTATTCAAGAACTTCCTACCATCTTATGGAACCTGAAGGTTCATTACCATATGTATGACACAAACTCCGTCCTAAGTGCAACAATTTATTGTAGTTCTTTTGTCTTCTTTTCTTCTAATAGACACTTATTAAAGATAAGCAGTGGCACGCACACAGGGAGCCTGCACAGAATAATACCTGAATGGTGCTGAAAGCAAGAAGTAGTTGCTGCAGCACTGTAGACCTAGAGCAGGTACCCCTGTGAATTTTAAATTTTAAAATTTATAAAATTTTTAAATTTAAATTGAAGATTTTAAAAATACCAAAATTAAAAAATCAAATTGACATATGTAAATTAACAAAGATTTTATACATATCTTACAAATGGCAGCAAGGGAATTCTGATATATCGGGACCTATTAACAACGGAGAAATGAACAATTAAGAAAGCTGGTGTTTTTAAATTTTAAACTACATGCAGTGTAACAGCTACATGAGCGAAATACACCTGATGATGTCCATTTATGGCCGAAACGTGTAGTGTAGAAGAAAAGAAGACAAAAGAATTACAATAAATTGTTGCACTTAGGACGGAGTTTGTGTCATACAGTGTGTAGAGTGTAACAGGATGCTAAATATAATATTGTTCAGTACCATATTCACAAGAGCCCTCCACTGGTCCATACCACCCCATCATATCTCTCTAAGATCCCAGCATGCAGTTACCCCACAACACAACTCTCACTACCACAGTGGAACAACCAGCAACACATATGTAGCAGTCACGAAGTCTTAAATAAGACTTATAATATTGGTTTTAAATATCTTAATCGCCATTTTAATTCTACTTTTAATTTTAATTTTAGTTCTAGTTCTTATCCTTTTAATGTCAAGTTTTAACTATATTTGAACAACATTAAATTAAAATTGTGTGACATGTCTAACCGTTGCTGGCAATGGGAGGTGGAACAAGTTACCACGAAGACAAACAGTCGTTTGCCAAGTTACGCAACAGTGGAAATGAGGTTACACAACAGTAAGGAAAGCGGTGTTTTTCACTGCCATGCCGAGTAGAGCTGAAGTGAGCTGGAGCCGCTGAAGCACGCTGGTTGCTAAGCAGCAATAAACAACTCTTGGTAGCGTTGCCCAGCAACACCTGTAAACATGGGGATTATGCAACAGGGAAGTGAGGCACATTTTCCGCTGTCCGACTGAGGGTTTATAAGAGTTACTAGAGAGAGAGTGACCAGTCAGTTGCAGTCTGGTATTCGCCGGAGTGAATGGGAGCAGGAGAAGTAATTGTGATACTGCCAATGACAGTAGTTGTGAGATTGTAAATTGTGTAATTGTGAGAGCGAGTGCTCAATAAATTCGCTATATTCAATACGGCGTGAAGTTATTTGTCGTCTTATACACCCAACACATGACAAATTGGTGTCAGAATTGTTTACGAACTTAAACATGCCTTAATTTAGGACGAACTATTGAAACAAATTATACTGCCACATGATGGAGATGGAAAAATTGTTTGAACGCCTACTGGAGAAAATGGACACCGACAGAAAAACCGACAAGGAAGAAATGGAGGCCAATAGAAAGACTCACAAAGAAGAAATGGAGGCCGATAGAAAGGCTGACAAAGAAGATTTCCTTGTAAGATTAGACACTGATAGGAAGACTGACAAAGAGGAAATGCTGAAAGAGATGAAGGCCAACCAAATAAAAGCAGATGCCGACTGAGTGCAGATGCATGAAATGGTCAGAGCCTATCAAGACAGAGTGGAGGCCAATAGGGATATCGACCGGGAAGAGAGGAAGGCCGATTGAAGAAACCTAAAAGAAATGATGAAAATGATGGCCGCCAGGCTAGAAAAGACGGACACCAGCCACGAGGAGATGGTGGCTGAAACCAAACTGGAAAGAGACTTGGAGACAATGGCCTGCCGAGAAATGACAGAGGCATGTCTGGAAGAAGAAGAGCTAACCTCAGTGGATAAGAAACCTGAGGCAGCAGAACGAGAGGTCCCCATAAAAGACGCCGAAGTAATGCTGGTCAGAGAACCAAAGAAGAAATGGCGTAGGGACTGAAAACTAGCCGCGGAGCGCTGCTGCCAGAAACCGAAAGATAAGACACGGGAAATTTGTGGACCCCAGAAGAAATTGGCCGTCGCCCGCAGAGGGACAACACGCTGTGTGAAAGTGGCACGGAAAACTCCAATAGACCTGAAGATGTCCCGTCGTGCAGCAGTGGCACGACACAAGAGAGACATCATAAAGTCGTACCTTATACAGGAAAAGTGTCACCCACAGAGAGAACTGGTTGCTTCTAGAACTAGGATGACCCACTGTGCAGGAGTGGCATGGTGCAAGGATAATGCCGCCAGGAAAGTTCGTGCCAGGGACAACATGGTACGAGGAACCCAGAAAGGATGGTCACATGTAGGGAGACAACAGATGAACCAGGCAGGCAACAATCTGACCAGGAACTGAAACTTTGAGGAGCAACTACGGCTTGGAAGAGAAAGGACAAAAGACAAGAGCTACAGGAAGGCCATTGGGCTGGAAACCATGAAGCGAGCGGTAGGAACTTCCGGTAGGATATCTAAAATGAGGAAATGGAACTTGTGGAGGGGACGACCCCCTCCAAAACGGAAAAAAAGACTTCAAGCAGAGGAGGAACTGGTAATATAGGAGTACCGGCCTCCCCAGAGAGAGTGAATGTGCGATGGGTGAATGTGAGGGACGAATGTGATACAACTGGATCTCCTGATAAGTTAACAGGAAACCGCTCGAGACAAGCTGGTCTTAAGAAGGGAGCGGATGTAACGGTTGAGGAACGGACAACATGAAGAAAGAAAACACCGAGCCAAAAAAAAAAGAAAAACGTTATAAGCATAGCATCGGAAGAAAAGGACTGGCGCTGCACTGTTAGGCTATTCGGGACGAACAGCCTTAAGAAGGGAACAGTGTGACATGTCTAACTGTTGCTGGGCAACAGGAGGTGGAACGAGTTACCATGAAGAGACCCTTGACAAACAGTCGGTTGCCAAGTTACTTAAGAAGGGAACAGTGTGACATGTCTAACTGTTGCTGGGCAACAGGAGGTGGAACGAGTTACCATGAAGAGACCCTTGACAAACAGTCGGTTGCCAAGTTACGCAACAGTAAGGAAAGCGGTGTTTCTCACTGCCATGCCGAGTAGAGCCGAAGTGAGCTGAAGTCGCTGAAGCACGCTGGTTGCTATGCAGCAATAAATAACTCTTGGTAGCGTTGCCCAGCAACGCCTGTAAACATGGCGATTACGCAACAGGGAAGCGAGGCACGTTTTCCGCTGTCTGACTGAGGGTTTGTAAGAGTTACTAGAGAGAGAGTAACCAGTCAGTTGCAGTCTAGCATTCGCCGGAGTGAATGGAAGCAGGAGAAGTAATTGTGATACTACTGATGGCAGTATTTGTGAGATTGTAAATTATGTAATTGTGAGAGTGAGTGTTCAATAAATTTGCTATATCCAAGAGGGCGTGAAGTTATTTGTCGCGTGACATATATCCAACACGTGACAATATATTTGTTAGTATAAAAATTCATAGTAAAGTAAAAGTAAAGCTGTCCCTGTACCAGGCCGTGAAGGCCCATAGGGTTGTGAGACGTTGAGGGTCCCACATTATCCAGACAGTTGGCTCAAAGATGGTGGTAAGGTTGTCAGCCTTATGCGCCCGCCGTGCTTTACTCCCAAGGAAAATTATTTAATTAATTCCAGGTACTCATTTCTGTTAGAGGCTGAGTCAATCCCATTGCCATAATACGGCTGGAAGTATTAGGTCAATTGAAAAAATCCAGTGACCTCATCGGGACTTCAGTGTGCCACCTTCCGGCTTGTAGCATAGCCCCATTCATACAAATAGAATATGAATTCATATTGATCAGTGACACAATTCAAGAATTAGAACCAGTATTCTTGTATACCTGAAGATGACCCAAGAAACATGTTGAAACATGTAGCGTTACCACCAGCTGCTAATAAAAACAAATGTTGACACACTAGTGTCTCTTTTATTTCTTTCAGAATTATTGTTGTGTAGACTGTCCCATTATCCATGGTAGAGTCATTCAGTTAGTGGAATGTGGATTTATCACATCATATTACAAGATATTCACATACACTTACACAGATCCACATCGGCCCTCAAAATAGTTGCAGTTGACCGCTATGCAAGTTTGCCAACGTTGATATAGCTGTCAAAAACATTGCTGAAACATATTGGCAGTAAATTCCATACTATGCTTTGCGGCCATTCCACGAACTTATTGACTATGGTAGTGTATCTATAGCAGTTAAGACTGTTGGTTTGACTTTTATCAAGAAATCACAGTGTTGGAAAACTGAGAGTATATTATGAAATTTCACTATACACTGTACATGTCAGAAGAAATCCATCAAGTTCCTCAAACGAAATATTTCAACAATTTTTAGAACCATGATATTGTGTAAATTGTTACACACAAGTTCTAAGCTATAAAATAAGAATTCCAAAGTAGGTCTAATCTGTCACTGATATAGTTTAATTTCATATTTTTAGATTTTTTATAAATCTTGCAATAAACAGGATCGCCTCTGTGGTCTAGTGGTCAGAGTTCCTGCTTACAGATCCAGAGGTCCAGGTTCGATTCCCGGCACTACCAGATTTTCTGAGAAGTAGTGGGTCTGGAATGGAGTCCACTCAGCCTCATGAGGATAATTTATGAGCTATTTGAAGGAAATAGCAGCAATGGTCTAGAAACCCTAAATTAACAACTGTGGGGATCCGTTGTGCTCACCATGTGTCACCCTCTATCTACTAAAGTTGGCACTAACTCCACCGACAAGCAGCAGTCACTCAGTTGGTATAGTTCTCATGCAGACTCGAGCCATGGAGTTTCTTTTTGTTTGCTTGCAATAAACAGAGTTTAAAAAAGAAGAGGAGTAGAAAATACATTCCAAACATAAAAATTTCAAGAGTACAGCCTTCCAAAATTGAAGTTAAATAGTTTGATCAGAAACCCTAGTTGTCTGAGACAGAACGGTTTGATTGAGGACTAAAAGAAAAGAAGACATAAACATGCGTACTATATGATATATATGGTGTTCCTCTTGCTCTATCACTACACCAAACTTATGAGATGACATTGCCAACCAAAGTTATTAGACAAGTACGTGTCTAGAAAGTAGTCTCACAGCTGTGCACTTGCACACAACATACTCATTCCTTGCAATAACATAATTTATGCTTGCACTCCTAAAATCATGCTTTCTAGCAACTTTTGAAATAAAAAACTGAGTACTGAACCAGTAGGCTGCAGCTCAGTAATTCCTGAAGATGAATGATGTGGAAAAGATACCTTGAAACACACAGTGCAGAAGTTCCCTCTCTCTCTCATCCTTCTATTGATGCAGGCTCATCAAAGCAAAAAAGGAGCCTAGAATCATGTTTTTAGCATCTGTATCACCAAATTCCAGTACCCTAAATTTTTAGCGTTGCAGCTGGAGACTGGAATCCATATCTGTATTCTGTAGTAACGGTTCTCATTGTCACTGATTTGCACCTGCAGAGTTGTCGCTTACTGGAGAAGATGGATCTGGAAGAGTGTGTGCTGATAACAGATGCAACACTAATACATTTGGCAATGGGATGCCCGCGACTGGAGAAACTGGTGAGTCATCACTGTCTTGTATCACTTCTGTCTAGCACCACTCCAAACAAGGTCATACATTTTATTGTTAATACTCAGAGTTGTGTTGCTTTGAAGAAAGTAAAAATCTTCTCAGGCCAAAAGTTCATTAAAAATGGCCAACATTTCAGGGACCATCTCCTTACCAATTATCAGGAAATTATATGATTTTGGTCGAGTTGGGGTAAATTACTGCTGGCCCTCACCAGTACAGTCATCCTGTCTCACAACAGAGTCATTGCCCATGACATTGGATCAAAACTTTCCCATCTGTATGCTATCATATAGTCCATAATTGAAACTGAGCACAAGCCAGTGAGAGGGCTAGTGGGCAGTCATGGGTTTGCCTGGATTGGTGTATCTGTGTACCATGACCAATTGAGATTAACACTTCCCCATCCTTGTTAAAGTTTCTGGGCTGCAGCCTGAGCTCAGCAGTCTCCTGTATCAAGTGGTCTGTGTATCCTGGTGCGTCATCTACAGGGTGATTCATATAGAACCGGCCCGACGAAATGAGGTGTAATATAAAATATACCATACAGATATTAAAGTAAATTCTTCTTTTTCTTCTTCTTCTTCTTCTATGGCGCAACAGCCCGGTGTCGGGCCTTGGCCTCCCTTATCAAGCCCCTCCATTCCTCTCTATCCTGTGCCTCTCTCTTCCAGTTCATTAAAGTAATTTACACATATCTTGGATTGTGTGCCGTGATCGGAGCAGGTGTTGAAAGTGTCCGCCGTTTTCAGGTAGGCGTTAGAAACACTCTCTGTTCATCAGTGTACTCCATGACTGTCGCCTGCCCACTGCAGACATGTTTCGGCATTGTCCTTGACCTTGCAGCATAAGGGCTGCCACTTGCCGGATCATGCGCACACCATTCGACTCAGCATGGCCCACGGATTATTATATCATAATTGTGAGCAGTTATATGCATCACTTGCGGAATTATTAGCAAATTCTTCGGGCCGGTTCTATATGATTCACCCTGTAATATGGAGGTGCAGCTGGAGTTTTATTGTGCCCTGCTGCAAGTTTGTGCTCTGTCACCACTGATTTCTCTGGCTGGCCCAGCTACATGTGCGTCATGTGTTCCTTACAGTTTGACTGAGTCATTGTGCCCATCTTTCCGACATGCACATTGCTACACTTGCGTGGAACACAGTATATGCCTATGACTTCTAGGTCCACATAGGAGAAATCAAGCCTAAATGTTGCGTGCATATGTTGTGTCACAATCTTGTGTTTCAGATCCATCTGTCCTGGTACCTTGTGACTGTTATGATAAAGCACTATGAGATACACCACTTTGAAATCAGAACCATGCCAACCAGACCCATGACTATGCTCACTAGCCCTCAGCCATTGATGCTGACGTGCCTCTAAACACGCACACCTTGGTTCACTCGCAGTTTTAATCATGGGCTGTGGATTGGTATATAGATAAGATGTTATGGATCCAGTGTCACATCTGATCCTGATGAAGGGCTCAGAGATAGCCTGAAATATTGGTCATTTCTAACCAGCTGTCAAGGTTGAGAGCTCAAGAATTTGTTTACTTAAGCTGCCATGAAAACTTCAGATCTTACATGTGAAGAAAGTATAATATCCAACTTTTAGTCAGAGACTGCATGTTAGTGGTGGTTATGTTGAAAACACTATTTCTTTTAATCAGATTATGCACATCTGTATGTCACTATATCCTTGACATAGGTAACTGATGTGAAACTCTTGTGCACAGTAGCAAGTGGAGTCAGTGGAGACAGGGTTGCTTCATGTTCTTATTAACAGGGAAAGGAAATATTATACCTATCACAAATATAAATCACTCCGTCCAATGTGACCTGTAAGTTTTTTACTACATGAAAGCTTAACACCCTTACATGTTTCGGTCTCTGTGGACCATCTTCAGAGGGCAAACATCACTACAAATAGGAAACCATCATCATGTAAGTTGTTTAGACGTAAAGTACATACACTTATATGCTACAATACATAGTACACAAAACTGAACATTTCACAAACACAGCACTTTCCTGGGAATGTAAAGTTTTTTATAAAATTGTATAAAATTTCTTGATGCTAATTAAAATTTTTTTTGGATTGTCAATAATTAAAATTCGTAAACCATACAGGCTCGTGTTCGTCCTCCCATCTTCCCTCTTATATGGGGCAGATATTGTGCCACCTGGCTGTCTTGATGTGGAGGTTCTTTATATCGTCCAGGCTTTGCTCATGGCTACTGTGCTGTTTTCACTGTTTTATACAATTTTATAAAAAACTTTACATTCCCAGGAAAGTGCTGTGTTTGTGAAATGTTCAGTTTTGTGTACTATGTATTGTAGCATATAAGTGTACGTACTTTACGTCTAAACAACTTATGTAATGGTGGTTTCCTATTTGTAGTGATGTTTGCCCTCTGAAGATGGTCCACAGAGACCAAAACATGTAAGGGTGTTAAGTTTTCATGTAGTAAAAAACTTACAGGGCACATTGGACTGAGTGATTTATATTTGTAATTGTTAGTGTGACGGACCAGAATGAAACAAATCAAACTTATACCTATCCTTTCTTATTCAAGGAAGTTTCTTGTAGGATTTCTGCTAAGCAATGAGATGTTTTTGTCAAAAATTAGATATTTTATTCATTTCTGCCATTATAAGTTCTGTGTTGTTTTGATGTTGAATTTTATTAGGTGTGTTTCAAAAACATAATTTAAAGAAGTGTCGGATGATTTTATTATTTTCATCTGCTGATCACATGTAACAGCCAAAACTACCTGTATAACTTTGTTCATAATGGTTGTAGTAAGGCATCCTGTGCAGATACGGTGAAATCATGTTCTAGTATTCCCACATGTAGTGAAATGCCATATACAGGGAATACTTTTTGTGGTCCTAGCCAGTGCACAATGTAAGTTATGTAATATAAACATTGTAGTCTTCAACATGCATGCTACGTGTCCCATCACATCCTTAGTGTGATCATGCTGATAATATGTGTAGAGTGCGGTTCATAAATTTCATCATTACACAATTTTTGCCCTATGTTACTTCCTTTCTCTTTGGTCCAGATATTCTCAAATATCCTCTGCTCTGTTCCAAAACATACTCAGTCTGCATTCATACCTTGGGAGAGGCCACATATCAATCCCATATATGAAATTAAAAACTAACCTAGTCTGAACTTTGGTAATCTGCAGTGCAAATTTAATGGCCATTTGTGGGACCAGGATATACTACAAGCCAACAGGATGAAACTGTTATGTTTTCTGTTTCAGAGTCTATCTCACTGTGAGCTCATTACGGATGAAGGCATTCGCCACCTGGGGACGTCCCCTTGTGCAGCAGAGAATTTGACAGTTCTAGAGCTAGACAACTGTCCGCTTATCACTGATGCTTCTCTGGAGCATCTCATCTCATGTCACAATCTTCAGCGTATCGAACTGTATGACTGCCAGCTTATCACCCGCGCTGGAATACGGCGACTCAGGGTACGCTTAATTTTGCTGCAGTACACATTGAGACTAAGTTTTGTGGTTGTGGCTTTAAATTCTGTCTGTTGTTTCCCTTAGTTTCTTATTCAAATTCATTATCTCCTTGAGCAACTTCGCTATATATTCATACTGGATAATATCTGCTGGGGGCTGGTCAACGTAGCTGCACAGTCTAAGGTAGTGATGGGCAAACTTTTTTAGGAGGGGGCCAAAGAAAAAAGAAAAAACTTTAGGCGGGCCAATATAATTTATTAAAAACAATAATGGTAGATTTTACAAAATTCTTGTAATACTAAGCCCTATTAATGATTGAAAGATTATGAAGGAGAATGTGATGAATGAAACTGTGACTGCATTTCCAAAATTTTCTCATAATCTGGTTCGAACTGGGATGCACTGATTCTCAGAAGTGAAGTTAAATGCTCATCTGTCAGTCTGTTTCTAATACAACTCTTTCAAAGTTTCCTTGTAGAAAACACCTGTTCACATATATAGGACGAAGCAAACATAGCAGTGGCTTTCTGGGCATGAGATATCAGATTTGGGAAACTGGATTTCGACAAGGACTTGTAGAACTCTAATTTTGGGACATTGAGAAACAACTGTTTGAGTTGAGTGTTACATTGCAACCCAATTAATTCAAGTTGCAAGTCCGGTTTCACTGTTTCACAGTCTACATTAAAAGGCATACTGAAAACATCCAAGTCTTTTTCAATGGCACTGAAGTCTTGAAATCTTTGTTCAAATTCACCACGGAGTCTTCTCAGGCTATCCTCGTAGCTCCTAAGCTTGTCCTTCATCACTGGGGCTATTGAATTTAACCTCGGGAAGTGAGACAAGTCATTCTTAGCTAGCTGATCTGCAAACAGAACAAGTTGTAGTTTAAAACTTCTGATATGGCCTCAGATATCATCAATAAATTGATTTTTTCCTTCCATCTTGACATTCAACTTGTTCAGGTGGCAGAGAAGATCTGTGAAAAATGCAAAGTCCGAAAGCCATTCAGTATCTTCCAGCATTTCACATTCTACAGACCACTGTATCTCTTGGAAGAATGACACTATTTCGTCTTTCAGCTGCCAGACTCGCTCGAAGACGCGTCCCGCGCTAAGCCACCTTACTTTTGAGTAGTACAGTAAATCAGAGTATTCAGATTGCATGGAGTCAAGAAACTCTCGAAATTG
>NW_019731279.1:67046-78548 GCF_002891405.2 Cryptotermes secundus | reverse complement strand
AGCTGCAGTGGATGTAATGTGGAGGGGGTACAGCGAGGAGGCTCCGTTGCCAGTTTTACTCTTCGCTACAAAAATGCCGGCAGCCAGTGCCTCACTCTCAAATGTTAACATAGCATTCCAATACCCCATAGCGGATAAGTAAATAAATTAATCTGTGGTCACTAGGCTAAACATAAAAGGGAGGAAAGAAGAAGAAAATAATCCAGAATTATTTATTTTCCTTAATTCTTCTTCTTTTCATTCGTCAGATTAGGAATCATTTCGCGGGCCAGATAGAACCTATCAGGGGGCCGCGTCTGGCCCGCGGGCCGTAGTTTGCCACCACTGGTCTAAGGCATGAACTGTGTTCTTTCGCTCAGAGGCTGGGATCGTTTGTTCAGATCCCACTCAGGGCATGGAAGTTTGGTGTGTATGCATTTATTCTGCATTTGTGTTGTCCTGTGTTTAGGTAGCAACCTTGTGTTGGGCTGATCACTCACCCAGGGAGTTCTACCATCTCTGAAAAATGATTATAGAAGTAGATCAGAGGCCTGGGCCTTGAATGGGCTGGAAGAGCTATTGAAAAAAAAATCTGTTGGGTAACCTGGTTTTGTGGAGAACCCTTAAAGAGTATGGAATTTTATAAAAAATCTTGAGTCTTATAAGATACATGCATGAGGGTTAGATGCCAAGTTTTGCATGAAAGAAAGCTCACTGAATACATCAACATTACCACTGGAGTAGATCAGGATTACATCCTCTCTTGAATTATATTACATTACATTGCATTTCATTGCATTCCATGGATCCAAAGTTAGTCAAAATGACTGTAGGATGTGGAATATGTCATATAAATACAAAACATATGTACAGTCCCAATGGAGTTCTCACACAAGAGAAACCAAGAATATGCAGTGACTACACACAAGGCTGTTTAAAGATACATAAGTTATTTTCTAGACAATAGGTATTCATCAACAGAGTAGAATGAATGTGTATTTAACACTTCACGGACCGGTGATTTAAATATTTAAATCATCCTGGGGACCGGCGTTTTTAAACCTACTACCCTAACTTGTGCACTGTTCACTTTAAAAATTAATATAAAATCTCCTAATTGATTTTATGAACTAAAATTTTTGGAGAAGACTTACCAGAGCTCCTAGAGGTGCTTCAGAGTGTGATATTTCTGGAAATTTCCCCTCTGTGAAGAGGCATGACGCAGAACTTGCAGACGCAGGAAGTCTTGCTTCGCTTCTTGTGCACAGCGCGCACACGGCACGAAGGATACTTCCCTGTCGATTGTTCGCTGATCACAATTTTCACGAGGGTGTGTATCCACATATCACCCGAGAGTCGCCCAGGGGGGTCCGTATGATGCCTCCATGGGGTGGGACTAGATGGTCCCGGTCATACTATGTCTGTGTCTGACACAGGTTCTGCCACCACCGTGAGGTCTGTAGCCCAGGCTTTTGCCACATTCATGAGAAATGCCTTGTATTTCAAAGTTGAATTTTCGTTTTGCTCTTTGAAAACCAAAAAGAATTGAAAAGGGCACAATTTATAAGCTGCAAGGCAACTTTCTTTGTCCATTTTACTGTTTTCCTAGGAAGGGAATAATAGGCCAAGTATTGGTCGGCTCTGTCAACTCTCTTCATGAACATATTGTACTGAGAAATACAAAAGAGGCTTCTTCTTCACTTGCCCGTGTCGTCTTTGAACATCGACCATGCTCGAATTGTGAATAGTGGAAATCATATTCACAACGCGAGTATCCCTCCAGGACTGAAGAAAAAGGCCCCCCTCCTCCTGTTCAGACGCTTGTGTAGGGTCTGATAGCATTTGTCTCACCCCTGGATCACCAGTAAACTTTCCCAAAGTGGGTGTTTTGTCCACTTTACTGCATGTGGCTGTCCCCGCAATGCTAGCACTCGCACTTTCATCGGAGCTCTCACTGTCACTTTCACTTTCTCTTCTGCTCACAATATTTTGGGGGCCCCTGTCACTGCCACTGACACTGCCCTCACCATCAGAAGACGAAGCAGTTGGGAAGTCAGATAACCATCGGAGGTCAAATCACAGATTTCTTCTTCTCTGAGAGCTTGCGCGGCCTTCACCTGCTTTCGTCTCTGAGCCGTGTTGACACTGAGAATATCATGCCTCACACAAAGAAGCTTCGACTTGAACAAAGGAACTTTTCTTTAGAGTGAGATGGGAATAGAGAGTTGTCACGTTGCTGACTCGGAAAACAAACATTCCGAAGGTCAGCTACGCAGTACTTTTATAGACACGTGGCCACCAAAGCGAGGAATAGTGTGTTGCAACATAACGTGTCCTAAAAGCCTAAATCTAGGCGACTGGTCTGCCACGTTTAAAACCCAAACGCCTAGGCCTAGGCGTCCAGTTCGCGAAGTGTTAAGTATCGTTTCAGTGCTATTTTAAATTGTGCCTTTTCAGTCATAAGACCTTTGAGATCAGATGGCAGGTTATTATAAATGTTGATCCCACCATAATATGTGCTTCTCTGAAAGCATGAGAGGTTAGCAGTTGGTTTATGAAGACAGTTGTTTGTGTCTTGTGTTAACACTATGTACACTTGCATTTCTCTGAAAATGTTCTTCGTTATTTGTAATGAAGTTTATTAATGTATATATTCACAAGGAAAAGTTAAGGTCTATAGTCTCTTAAATAGATGTCTACAGGAATTATGGGATTTGACACCCATCATGATTCTAACAGTTTTATTTTGCAATGTAAATACCTTTTTACTGTCAGATGAATTACCCCAGAAAATTATTCCATACTTCCTTAAAGAGTGGAAGTAAGCAAAATAGATTGATTTGAGAGTGTTAATGTTGTTAATATGTACCATGAATCTAGCTGCATAACATGCTATACTTAGCTTTGGAATCAACTGATTGATATGGTTTTTCCAGTTTAAATGATTATCAATTTGCACGCGAAGGAATTTTGTGTTTACTCCCTCTTCTATATATTTATCATTATATCCTATGTTTAATGGATATTGTGGTGAGTTTTTTGTTATAAATTTTATTACATTTGTTTTTTCTAGGTTCAGGGACAGCTTGTTTGCAGAAAACCACTCACTCATTTGCAAAAGAACCATGCTTGATAACATGCAGAAATCATCTAAATTTTTACCAGAAATTATAACACTAGTGTCATCTGCAAATATTATAGGTATTGATGAGGTCCTTAGTGTAGGAGGGAGGTCATTTATATAAATTATGAAAAGCAAAGGCCCCAAAATTTAACCCTGTTGAATTCCGTGATTTATTATTCCCCAGTTTGAGTAGGTACTTTGGATTGAATTTGATGATTTTATTTCAATCTTTTGTTTTCTATCTGTTAGGTAGGATCTGAACCAACTTAACAATGTTCCTTGAATGCCAAAAAAATGTAATTTAGTTCATAAAATTTCATGATTTTCACAGTCAAAAGCCTTTGCCAAGTCACAGAATATTCCACCAACATGCATTTTTTGATTAATACTGTAGCGTGTTTTGTGTGTCACGCTACAAATAAATTCACGCCATTCTCGAATTCCGTAGAACCTTTATTGTACTTCACGCTTACACAATCATACGCTTTACAACTATTAGCCTACACAATGTCTCGGCCGATACTCGACTCCCTTCTCTGGCGGTTGTTCTAAGACACTCTTCTTAGAAGGCTGGGTATAGACTCACTACTTAGATGGATTGATGAAGTCTGACTGTCTCTTGTCGAAGCTGGGCTATTTATAACCTTGGCCGCTGCTAGGCGAATGAATCCTCTGTTATAGCAGTGGAAACGTTGCTTTGTTGGCTCCGCGTTTCCTACGCAATAACCCATTGTTATCGCGTTGTCTCTGTGGGAGTGCTTCGCGTATTCGTCGTAACCGTGGAGATTCGATGTTAGAACTAAAATAGAGCGATTGTTGTTTCTTATGCAACGGTCCGTTCTAGCGTTTCCATAGAAGTGGCTCTTCTGGATTCCAGACACGTTACAATACATTTCAACACACTCTCTGTTAACTTAAAGGCTGCATTTTCAGTTTTCCTAAAGCCAAACTGTTCTGGGACTAGTATATTGTTACTCTGAAAATAATGGCTTAATCTATTGTGCATAAATTTTTCAAGTACTTTAGTGAAAGTAGTTAGCAGTGAAATTGGCCTGTAGTTTGACATAGTAGTCTTGTACCCTTTTTTATATAGTGGTCTTACTACTGAAATTTTAAGACGATCAGGAAAGATTCTTGTGGATAGTGAGTGATTACAGATGTGAGTTTTTTTAAATGCTAGTGGGGTGGGACTAAGTCCCTTGTACTGTGGCCACTTCTGGCATATTGTACCAGTCCCAGATGATAGGTGAGGGTGATTGTGGAGCAATTGGTGGAATGAAGATTGGCAGGGGAAACTGAAGTACTCTGAGAAAACCTACCCCAACACCACTTTGTCCACCACAAATCGCACTTGATCAGACCCGGGATCAAACCTGGGCTGCCGTGGTGGGAAGCCAGCAACTAACTGCTTGAGCTGTGGCGTAGCCACAGATGTGAGTTAATGGGCTGCTGATTAGAGATGCACAAACTTTTAAAATTTTACTTGTTATTCCATCGTAACCTGAAGAGTTTTTTTTTTGTTTTGAGGGAATGTATTATACTTTTTATTTCAGTTTTAGTGGTTGGAATGGTTTTAATACCTGGAAATTTTCTAGGAAATGCCTCTCTTAAAAATGAAATGACATTATCTCCCACTTCCTGATGCAAGTTTAGATTTTCTGTAATTGTTAGGAAAAAAAAAGTATTGAAGGCATCTGCAATTTCTCCTGGGTCCTCAACTTTTTCATCATTTATAAGGAGAGATGGTATCTGTTCAGTCAGATGTTGTTTTTCTGTTTCATGTTTTATTATATTCCAGGTTGTTTTTATCTGAGTATTTGATTTTGCTATAAGCCTACAGTAATGCTGCCCTTTAGCCTCTTTTATAACTCTACTCAGGATTTTGCAATACCTTATCTAGCATGCTCTCATGTAGGGATTATTACTGCTCCTGCTGTCTACATACAGATGCCTTTTATGTTTAAAAGATATTTTTATTCCTTGTGTAATCCAGTGGTTTTTTATTCTACTGACACTTTTATTCTGCATAGGAAAACTGGCTTCAAAGATATTTAGAAAAATATATAAAAAAGAGTTAAACTTATAATTTGTATCCTTATTTTTGAAAACAGGTTCCCATATTTCATTTTCTAATAGATCTTGAAATTGAGCAATGGTTTCACTATTTATTTTTCTGGTTCTCTGTATCAAGGGTGTTGCATTTACCTCCACAATAATATTATTTACTGTAAGAAATTGAACATCATGGTCAGAGAGGCCATTGACTATAGGAGATGTAGAAGAAGAGCTTAACCTTGCATTATCTATAAAAATATTATCAATGGCTGTGCTTGAGGAATTTTGAACTCTTGTTGTGAAATTCACTGTGTCTGAGAGACTGTATGTCCTTATTAAAGAGTTTACTTGTTTTTTCTGACTGCTTTCATTTGACCTTGAACATACAGACTTTCAAATTTCTGGGAGCCCTCTGCAGCCAGAATTTAAATCACCCTAATTAACATTACAAACTTTCAGAAAAAAACTACATATTTTCCGTTCTATGCAGCATAGAAATATGGACTACAAACAACCTGAAAGACAATAAAATTTTCTGCATATACACAAAAGAGCAATTTTTACAAACGAAAATTAACTGTGGTTCTTTTGTCATGAAATGCGAAATATAATCTTTATTATGTTATGAAATTCCAGAGGACTTACCTATAGTTTTTTTTCAACTTTGAGACTTGGTGATATTGTAAATATAATCACACTATATACAACAATACTTTGTTCAGACTGTATGCGAGTTTGAACTGCGTCACTTCACAGTTTACGATACTTCACACTCTGTTGCGCATGCCACTTCTCGAAGCAGTCTGCGACACGCAGCGCAACATCACACTCTTTGCAATAGAAAATGGTGCTCCTGCTTTTCTTATATAGCGAAACACATGACAGTGTCTTTGTTTCCCTTTGGCTGGCCAGTGTTGTGAATGTTTCACCTCCAGTTGACTCAGTTGGGCCCCAGATAACCTTGGCCTCCCCTGAGAAATGCCTGAGAAATCATATTGGGGGAGGGGGTTTCCAGCAAAATCAAATAAAATATGTTGATTGACAAAGCGACACACTCACCTGTTAGTAATACTCGCAAAATAGTGATGCAAAGTAATTATAATACTAGTCGAAAAGAGTGCCAGTCCGACACATACTGAAAGTCGCAGTGGCAAGATGCCTTTTACTCACAAAGTGATACTGGCTCAGTGGGCTTATAGCTCTTCCAAGACACAAAATAAAAAGGATACATAAAGAAATATATGGCAGTCTGACACTGACTTTTTAACTGATAAAGAAATATTGCACAATCCGACACTGACTTCCTGACTGATAATTCGCCACTGAAAACCAATCCTTGAATGTGTCACACTTCCTTGAAGGCTCTGGAAGCACTCATACGCAAGCACCGATAAATATTTCCTCATCAGTTCTCAAAACAAAGCTGGGCTCTATTTGGCTGAGCAGGTCTAAACAGTCATATCTAAACGTAAATAGTATCGAAACCAGTACCGTGATACACGATTTCTTTGTTCAGAGCTAAGGAATGAACCACTGACATGACCTTAGGTGGGTTTGTTTTGGTTTCAAACCCAAGATCAAACTGTCTGCACTCCCAAAGGGAGCAGGTGTCCTGCCACATATAAATATAACATTCAGCCAACACGGGGTGCTGCTTGCTGCAAATATATATAACATTTCACCGTTAAAGGTTATATATACTATATACTATATATATAGGTTGTACCGAAAGTCATGAGCAACTTTTTTTTGCGTGCAACCTGGGAGCAGCAGATGAAAGAGTATGGTGGTAGGTAGAACCAGCTGTTGTGTTAACCTTGTGTGTCTTGTGACGTCAATAGCTTGCATCATGTGACCAGTATCACTCCTAACAAAATGGCCGACAACAATATGTTATTTCGCCAGTGTGCTGTCATCGAATTTCTTGTGAAAGAAGAAGTCCCTTCTGCAGAAATTCACCAGAGACTTCAGCGTGCTTATGGAAGTGTGTGCATGGGTGCGAGCAGTGTTCGAAGATGGGTGAAACATTTTAAAGATGGGAACACCAGTATCGAAGATGAGCCTCGGAGCGGTTGTCCTCGAACCGCCTCAACTGAACGCAACAAGGAAAGAGTGGATGAGATCATTCAAGATGACAGGTGTGTGACTGTGGACACAATAGCCCAAAAACTTGGAATAGGGCACAGTGCAGTACAGGAGATGATTGAAAGCTTGGGTTATAAGAAAGTTTGTGCTCGTTGGGTCCCACGGTTATTGACCGAAGACCACAAAGGTCAGCGAAAAGCCATCACCTCAGAACTGCTGCAGAGATATCGACATGAAGGCAATGATTTTTTGTTCTGTATTGTGACAGGTGACGAAAGCTGGTTTCACCATTTCAAGCCTGAAACAAAATGGCAGATTATGGAATGGCACCATTTGCATTCTCCATCAAAAAGGAAGGGAAAGACAGTGCCATCAGCTGCGAAGGTGATGGGCACAGTCTTCTGGGATGCAGAGGGGTTTATTCTGGCTGAATTCCTGGAACCTGGGCAAACCATCAATGCTGCTCGTTATGTTCAGATGCTGTACAAGCTCCATTGTGCATTGCGCAATAAACATCTGGGACAATACATCATCATCCTGCATGACAACGCTCGCTCCCATGCTGCTCGCCCCACATTGGAAGCAATTGCAAAGATGGGGTGGGAAGTTCTTCCACATCCCTCCTATAGCCCTGATCTGTCACCCTCAGACTATCATCTTTTCGGATTTGTGAAGGATCAGCTGCGTGGACAACATTTTGAGACAAGGGAAGAAATTCAGAAAGCAGTGCGTCAGTGTCTTCGGATGGCTGGAATGGAATTCTACAGAAGGGGAATTTTCAAACTCCCTGAATGCTGGGAGAAATGTGTACAAAGAAGTGGCGATTATGTGGAAAAATAAAGAAAGGTCTGTAGATTGAGGTGGTATGTTTGGTTTGTCAATTATAAAGCATATTACTTTACAAAAAAATGTTGCTCATGACTTTTAGTATGACCCTCGTGTGTGTGTATATAACATTTCGCCATTAAAGGTTATGTAGTTTATGTTTATGTCTCCACTGTTTATGAACTCAGACTTTGGATTGTACAGATATTTTAAAGTTTCATCTAGTCTCCTTAGAAATTCATTAACCTGTCCTGAAGGTGCTCTGTGTAGGCCTAATATAATTAGGTGAGATGTTTTAGTTACTAGCTGTATTGCACAGATTTCAAAGTCTTGCTCCTTACAGTGATGAGAAATATCAATTTTACTGAAATGTAGATCTCTCTTAACAAAAATACACACTCCTCCCCTCCGTAGGCTCTTTCGGCAAAGACTTGAGCCTAACAGGTAACCATTCATTGAGAGGAGCAGCAATTCCTGTTCTACCATGTGATGTTCACTTAGACACAATATGTGAGGGTTTATGTTGTCTATTTCAAAAGAGTGTAGTAGTTCATCACTTGCTTCTCAAGCCTCTGATATTGTGGTGAAAGACATTTATTGAATTTAATGTTTCTGCATTTTGTCTGTGAATTTCCAAGACTGCTGGACTGCATTTAATATATGTTAGGCATCTTGGTGCTTTTGAATTTAATCTAAAATAGGAGACACCCTAGCATTGGTTATAACAGGAATACCGCTTATACCTGATGCATGACCACCAGCAACGCACTCAGCAATAAGCTGCGTGAGCCTCTTCTTGCCTCGAGAGCTCAGGTGCAGGCCATGCATTGTGTAATCTTCCCTCGCAATTGATGATGTGTCAGTTACACCAATGTGAGACATGTCATGACCCATCAGGGCCCGATCAAGCCTTAGATTCATGCTCCTGACCCTCCCATTCATCCATGGCTTGTCATGCCTCTTAAAGAGGCTGACAAATCCCACATTGGTGTTTGATGTCCTCTCTGCAATGTAGTTGAGATCATTTTCAATTGAATAATGACAGTTTCTATCCAGGCTGTTTCCTGGCCCTCCCACTATGATCTTGCTAGGTAGGGCCTTTACCAAGCTTCCCTATATCCTCAACAACCTTTGCAAGAGGAGCATTTGGTTTGAAAATGCTACATATGGAAAATGTAGTTCCCAGATTTTCTTGAAGCATGGGGCCAATTTTCCTACCATGACTACTTCCCAGTAATAAGATCTTTCTTTTATTTTTCTCTGTCTTCATTGTGATAGATTTTAGTTCCCTGCTTTTATGCTTCAACAAAACTGGGGTTTGCTGACCCAATTCCAGTGCATCTGTTTCTAGTACACTGAATTTATTGTTTAGCTGAACTTGACTAGCATCATTTGCAGAGAACCTACAGAACCTGGACTTGGAATTTTTTGGTTCTTTCCAATTTCCTGAAGTATCTTGCTGCATGAAGTTGCTGCTGACATCCTCTCCTTTCAGCTTACAAATTTCTTCTCTAGCTGCCTTTAATTCTTTTTCCAGGTGCCTGATTCTCTCCTCCTGTTGCTTCACATGTTTCTGGTACTTACATTGGATACAATGCCATGGCTTGCTCCTGTCTGGTATACTGGGGCTATTGATTGCATAGTTTAAGTGGAAACATTAGCCACAGTCTGTAACAAATAGGCCATTAGTGACCCATCTACGACAAGCCCCAGATTTACCAGAAAGGCTATTTGTACCAGATATCATTATGGCTATGAATATTAATAATATATTCCGCATTTGCTAGGTGCTATTAATAAAACTTCAAAACCACAATTAGAACAAATTCTTTTAGGGTGACTCACTGCACAGATTCGATTGTCAGGAGTTAAAATCTCAAATTTCTGCGCACTTCACTTGTATATCACCAAATGAATACAGTAACAGATTATCTGACTAATAATTTTATTACTTATATTCAGTACTTCAGGAAAAAGAAACGAAGAGAGAAAACACTATTGTGATGCATTTCCCTCGAAATCACTTTTTGATGCACTTCACTATGAAATTGGTAGTACACTTACAATTCCAGTAATTAATAACCCAGATTCAGTAAACATCAGTACACTCACACAAATAACAGACTAGAATACTATATTACAATGATACAGAATTTTTACAGAAACTCAGTTTCGGGGTCTGTAAATGTAATATGTAGGGCCATATGACAGACTATTACATGGCAAAGCAACAAATGCACTGGTATAATTGAATTCCCTTATTTCTAAACAAAATGCTTATTACATACAAAAAAATGAATATTCTTTATTTATGATAGCAGCCGTATAATTTGTACTGCATGTTTAAAATAAGAGTAAGTCAGTTTTTTGCCAGAGTGTGGTTTGAGGAATGACAATGTAGAGCGAACTCTTATTGGTGTTGGACGGAGCGAAGAGAAGAATGATGGGTGGAAGGAAGAGAGGGAACCTTGTTGATGATATCTCTCTCTTAGCTCAAAGATTTAGAGACATGGGAGAAAACATTAAGATGACTGTAGGAAGACGCTAAGGTTGCTGTTAATAAAACTAAAGAGATGCGAGTGAATGTCACAATTGAAGAAAAGCTGAATATTTATGAGAAGGAAGTTGAA
This sequence comes from Cryptotermes secundus, assembly GCF_002891405.2. Classification (NCBI taxonomy): domain Eukaryota; kingdom Metazoa; phylum Arthropoda; class Insecta; order Blattodea; family Kalotermitidae; genus Cryptotermes; species Cryptotermes secundus. The sequence continues at coordinate 67,850 of NW_019731279.1, read as the reverse complement.
CAGGTGGACTCATATACACACCTAGGAAGTATTGTCACTGAAGATGGTGTTGCAGATGAAAATGTTAGGAGCCAGATCAGAAAAGCTAATGGAGCTTTTATTCACTTGTATCTTCTGTGGAGAAATTGAAACATCTTGAGAAAGACTAAACTCTGAATCTTAACTACCAGTTTGAAGTCACTCCTCTTTTATGCTTGTGGAATGTGGAATGTTACCAGCAAGTAGCAAACAGACTGCAGGTCTTTATTAATTGCTGTTTATGGTGCATTTTTAGTATAAGATGACCAGAGACTATATCAAATGAAGATTTGTGGAAAATTACAAAGCGACAAGCAGTTGTAATCCAGATCACGAGGAGGAAATGGTACTGGATTTGTAATACCCTAAGGAAACCTACTGCATCCATAGAGAAGTCGGCTCTAGACTGAAATTTCCAGGGGCCTGAAAGGCGCAGCTGCCCCGAAGAGACATTAAAGAGGACAATCGAGGAAGTAGCCATGGAAATGGGGAAGGCATGGAGCAAGGTTAAAAGAATTGCTGTTAAAGAGGATCCAGTGGAAGCTTTTCACAGATGCCTTATACTGCAGAAGAAGCAGCAGGAATTTAGTATCTGTGTGTGCAGAAGTAGTTCATTGCATTTCATCTGCACCCTAAATATAAATTTTGAAACTAAAGGATGTAATTTTGTTAAGAGCTGGGAAATCTAATTATGCACTTTGTATATTGGGAGTTCTGAAACTCCTGAATGAATGTGATTAAATTTATTATTGAAGGTGGTTGATACTGACCCAATATAAATACTGT
>NW_019731279.1:0-66468 GCF_002891405.2 Cryptotermes secundus | reverse complement strand
TCGCGACAAATAACTTCACGATGTATTTGATGTAGCGAATTTTATTTCACATTCGCACTTACAATCACCCAAATTACAGATTTACGGTTACTGCTATCTGCAGTATCACAATTAGTACACTCCAAATGCCAGAATACAACGGACTAGTTGCTGGCTAACTCGGCTGTAGATCCAGGACTCGCTGACTGACTCAGTACAACTCGGCGGTAGCCACACTAGAACTGACTGTGAATAGCCTTCGCTGCTCCGTATGTAGCCTCGATCGGACAATACGGGAAAACGGCCACGTAATAGGCACCCTTTTTGCCTGGCGCTGTGTTGCTATGTAACGCTAGTGGAGGTAAGCGCTGTTACTATCGTAACGTCGCCGCTGTTGACTCGCGTTGCCTAGCGACCGCGATATCCCTCGGTGACGTCACCGCGGAGGGGAGTGGCGGGGCGGGAACTTGCCTATTACGCGAGCGTTACGTCACCGCTGGGGAGGTAGGGGTCAACATGTCACAATACTGTTCTTTTATTGAACTCAGATTGAACTTCACTGAAATCTAGTTAAACATTTTTTCCGGTATGCTTAATATTTACTCAAAGAAAAATAATGTATGACCCTCTGCATTGTGATACCTGTAGTATGGTCATGTTTGCAAGAATATATGTTGTAAATGAACATCAAGTTCAGTGAGATACTGAAAATGTCAGGGAATATATTTTGAAAAATATGTGTACTCCACTGGAGTATAACTTTCCTTTCATGTTCAGATAGAAATGTTGTATGATGCTTGTCCTTTAGCCCTGCAGTCTCATGGTCTTGTAATTGTATGCATAAGTGTATTGCAGATTCTGTGACAGGATTTTGCTATTTATAACAAGAATGTTGTTTCTTTGCTGGAGCCCTACTCTAATGGAGCACTCTGAGATTACCCATAGTATTAGTCCCAGAGACTATGGTTTATGGAGAATGGATTTTTTAATGTTTAATTTATGGTGTAACAGTCACTAAATGAATTAATGATGTCTTGGCCAGCAGAATCATCTCCCTAACATCAAGGTGCATGCGTACTTCGCTCCTGTGACACCTCCACCAACTGCTGGTGGATCCAGGCAACGCTACTGCCGCTGCTGTGTCATCTTGTGAACTAGTCGTTCTTAACACGTCACACAACAGGACCAAAGTGTTAATGTGCAGAACATTTATAAATAGAACAAAATACTTTATTTATGTTTAGATCTGTGCCCGCTCATTGCACTGAGAGATTGCTGAAGGAAAAAAAAAAAAGGGAGGAAGTCATTGACAGTGGCATGAGACAGTAGATCTGATTTTGCAAGATATCTGCACGTTATGTGATCTGAGCAGTGCGTGTATCAAACTAAACTAAACTTGAATGGCCTGATTTTTTAAGATGTATGTATATTTATGAGTGTGTTCCCCACTGCATTCTTTTGTGTGTAGACTAGTGCAAGCTCAATGCCCAACCTGTGATGAAAGAGGAAAATGTGATAACTTAAGCTGCAAACGTCCTAGGAATGGTTGAACAAGGAAGGGAGGATCAGCATCAATCTTCCAAGCAGAGGATGTGGCTGGACCCATTGCTTGCTTCTTTTTCATTGGTTTTGAATGTATGAACTATTACCAGTGTCAGACAATGCTGCGTGTTTAGACTCTTCTCGATGATAAATAGAATGCAAGTGGTATTTAGAACTTTGATCCATAGTGAGGAAAGACTGAAGAGTAACAGACTATTATTGTAGGTTTGGAAACTAAAGGCCTTATTTGAAGTTTCCAGATATACATTAGTCAATTGGCTATATGCCTCTAGTCTTCTCTCAGACTTGTCCATTCCTCATTGCAAATCTTAAAATATATGGCATGCCTTAGGCCCTTACTTTAGGAATTTTTCCATATATGATGAAGCTGTTTATTTTTCCCCATGAGTACATAACTGTTTGAAAGCAAATACCTAGCAGAACAAGGAAGCAAACAGCCCTAATGCACCAGAGTTGCTTATGAAGAGAGACACATTGTGTCGGTCACATTATGAATTCCTTCACAGAGTTGATGAAGCAGTGGTAGCTGTAGGAACAGCAGCAGTAGAAACATTTTCATATTTTCTGTAAGAAGTTAACTACAATGTCAAAGTAAACATTCTGGCACTTTGGCTGGTTCATGCTCACATAGGTATATTGCCTTTTACACTAGTCTGATATATGAAATTCGGATCAAGTGTGCAGCCCAACACAAAACATTAATTTGCAGACAAGTGGGAGAAAGTTGCCAAAGCTTGAATTGATGCAAGATTTAATAGTTTCTGGTTGATTTTTTTTATGTTCCTATGTTTATTCTTCTGTTTCCATTTCTTATAACCAGGATTCATCATTTGCATAGCATATGTTCAGATAAAATTTTGTTTCAAAGCAGTCATTTTACTGGGAAACATTTATTCAGTGATGGATTATTCCATAACACTTTTTCAGTTTCAGAAGTTATATAATCCCAATTGTGGCAGAAAAATGATCCTGAATGGTGAGTCGGTAAGGATTTTGAGGGACTGGCTGTGTCCTATGCCAGTATTACCTGGCGAATCTGAGTAATGCCATGAAATTTTCTGTAGTGGAATCATTTGATGTACATAAAGAAGAAAACATGTTTTGTCTTTCATAGGGCCATTATCAGGCCGTTTGTGAATAGGATCTCACTCCTCCTCCCCCACCCCACCTTTTGCATGTACTAATTTATAATTCACGTTGAATATGCAAAAGAGAATTGAGACAAGTTTTGTGTTTATCTAAAATGAGAATATAAGTCTGGAATAGTGTCCTCCACTTCTTTAAAAAGTACTCATAATATCTTGCGTAGTCTTTATTGTGGGTTATAATTTGTGACTGGATATGTGATGTTACTTTCAGATTTGTAAACATTCCAGTAGACATCATGCTCTCACTGAAACGAGTGAGGGAACATAGTTCCGCAACAGAATGTATGAACAAGAATAAGAAATTGAATTAATTACCTTCCATTTTGGCATAAGTAATTGTGATATCATAGGTCTAGTTGTGCTATATTGTAGTCTGATGCCTAGCAGAAACTGTGTTATTAAATTCAAAGTTTCCTTTTTTTTTTTTTTTTTTGGTGGTTGTCCAGGCATGACTATTTACTTGCTAGGACTATGTTTTTAAGATCTTGCATGTTTTTATTTAAGGTTTGCTGAACAGTCCTATTTACCTTCTGATATTACATTGGCTTAAAACAAGTCTTGAATAATTAATTTGATTGTTTATGTAATACAGAAAAAATATGAGTGTGAACAAATTTTACCTCTAATTTTAAGGATGTATGCTAAAATCATTTTAATTTATTGTCACATAATTCAGAATCACCAACATTTATTTCCCATCTGGAGAAATATAATTTTTTATGCTTCATAGTGTTGGTAATTTAAAGTTTAGTTAGTATGTAATGTGAAGTAATCATTTAATCCATCACACAGTAAATTCTGATTAATCCAGAAGTGTAATTCCACAGAAGGGGAGTTCAGGTAATCTGGAGTTATCTGTTGAGAAAATAATATGAGAAAGCTTGGAGGCAATATTTTCACCCTTATGCCTGGGAAGTTTTCTGTTGTTAGATGATGTCAGTGTGAGAAGTATGAATTGTTTCCTTCTGTCACTTGAGAATGTCTGCATTAAAAATTGTGAGCTGCTCCGTACATTTCTTACATCTTGAGAGCGAATTTCAAGAATCAGTAGGTGGTGTGTGCAGTAAATTGGATGCTTAAGACCATATAGTTAATTTTTGGTTTTGTATGTTATAAATTAAAGAGGTTATGTTGAACATTTTTTTAGGTGTACCTGAGAATGGTAAATCACACTTCAAGTGCTATGTGTCTTGTAAATGCTCTATCACCTAAACAACGGCCTTGTGTATATAAGCCCTAATAACTTAAATATTAGAAGAGAGGGCTGGAAAACAAAATTTTGGTTTTCATAGGACTGACTCAAACATTTTTTATTAAATTTTTTTTATTTATGCTGCATATTCCTGAATGGATATAAAATATGTTCCAAAATGTTATAGTGTGATCTGATCTCTTGACACATNTTTATGCTGCATATTCCTGAATGGATATAAAATATGTTCCAAAATGAAACAAGAAACAAGTATGAAAAAGGAAAAGTATTCTGAAGTAATTTGTGTTTTTATAAGCAGCTTACTGTGAAAACTGCCTGTATAGTCATAATTTATGAGGGGCCTCTTCACTCTCCAAATGCAGTTGCTGCTTCATTCACAATTGTCAATTTCTGCACTTTTTCTCCCATACAGTTGCTAAGTTGTTAGTTCACTTTTCTTGAGAGCAAGTTCATTTAGGTAATGGGAAACAAGAAATGTATTGAGAACTTGGTGCCAGAACTTCATGAAAAGAGATCACTATAGGAACCAAGAAGTAGATGAATATTATAAGGATTTGCATGGAAGCAGATTGTTTGGATCCAAACTTGTTTGAAGTAGATCCAGAGAGGATTCAGTAGTGAGTCCTTGTTCTAATGGTGATGAACCTTCAGTTTCATTAACATCATGAATTAGGCCATGCCGTATCTCAAGTGGTTAGTCACTGGCTTCCCACTGCGATTGCCTGGGTTCGAGCCAGGGTGTGGTCAAGTGGGATTTGTGGTGGACAAAGTGGCGCTGGGGCAGGTTTTCTCTTAGTACTTCGTTTCCCCTGCCAATCTTCATTCCACCAAATTCTCCATAATAATCACCCGAGACAGGTGCAATAGGCCAATCAGTGGCCAAATATATTAATGCTTTTTGCATTTGTACCTAAGTATAGAAATGTTTTTATTTGTATGTTTGGCACATTTCTTAACACAAAAATGAGTGATCAGTGAAAATTGATACAGATGGCTGTAGCAGCTGAGGTGCACACAAAGCTAGCAATATCAGTGAAAACTGGTGCAAGTTATGAAAAACTAGATAAATAGACGTTTGGCTTTTCTTAGTTTAAAAAGTTTCTTTTTCTTCTTTAAGTTCCTCTGACACTCTGCCCCATTTACCTTTTAGAGGTCCAGTGGTGAGAAGAATTGGGGTTGTAAATTGATGATAAAAAGGTGTCAAGATGTAGCAAAATTTTGTGTGTGTGTGCATATGTGGTCTAACAGTAAAGTTCATGAACTTGTGCTACATGCCTCATTGCTGAATATCATTGTGGTTGCCTTCAAAGTAGTCCCCTTAGGAAGCTATGCACTGATGCTACCATCTGATCCACCCTTCAAAACAATTTTGGAACTGGTTTTGTGGGATAGCCTTCAGAGCTGCCATTGTATTACTCCTGATGTCATTAATGTCATCAAAATGCCTCCCTTCCAGTATTTCCTTTATCTTCGGGAACAGAAAGAAGTCACTGGGGGGCTAGATCCAGTGAATAGGGAGGGTGTTCCAGCACAGTTATTTGTTTACTATCAAAAAGCTCCCTCACAGACACTGTTCTTTTGTGAGCTCTTTTGGAACAATTTTTGCACACACCTTCCTCATGTCAAGATCTTCAGTTAAGATTTTCCTAACTGTTGCTCTGTTGATGTTTGCTTGCTCTGCTATGCTCCTGACAGTCAGCCGATGATTTTAATGCACAATTTGATGAACTTTTGCAATGTTCTCTTCAGTTCTGCTTGTTGCTGGCCATCCTGATCTCCCTTCATCAGTGATACTTTCTCTTACCTCAGAAAAACATGTCACGCTTGTAAACTGCTGTTTTCTTATCTCTGTAAACTTGTACTAACATCTCTCTGATTTTGTTTCCACTCTTGCCAAGTTTAACAAGAAATGTAATGGTTGCTCATTGCTCTAATTCAAGCTCCACACCAATACACACTCAGACAACAATAGAGGCCACTCAGAAAGACTGCCATAGGTCAACAACAACACAGCTGTGAAATACTGATGTGTCTACATCATGAAACCATGATGAGGTTTCTGTCCACTGCTGCCATGGCAAGCACATGATGGCGAGATCATGAACTTTATTGTCAGATCTCATATATCCAGGATGTAGAAGCTTTCATGTCATTTATCCGGATCTTATTTTCATTCATCCAAAATGATTTATGTTACCTCTCATGACTACAATAACCATTGTTATATAGAGGCTTGGCACTTTCTGGCAGATTCCACTCAGAGACCTAAACTAATATGATCTTTCAAGACAAAGTTAAGCAAGGGAATAGGTTGTGATCTGAGATCACTTCCTTACATCTGTGCTTCAAAAGTTGACACAATTTATCTCCTGATTATTATGACATTGTTTCCTAGCATAAATGCAAGCCAGTGAATCCAACTAGTCACCCCATGCTGTTCACATATTCTTTCATGGAAAGATTCATTGTAAGTTTTTAATTATCTAGAACCAGTTTCCATTAGTCATATTCAGTGATTTTTGTTATGCTTCATGGGGAGCTGGGTTAGTGCATTCAGTGTAGTGATTGTACTACAGGTTGAATGAACAAAGAATATGGATTCATTTGTCATCAGAGATTTTTCTCTTTGCTACCTCACACAGCCTCCCATCCAATGGATGTCAGAGATGTTTTCTCCAGGCATGAAGCCGACCACTCACCTCCATTTAATGCTGAAGGTTAAGAAAGAATGGAGCTATACTTCCTCTCCTCGTATGCCTTTATGGCATGGTGCTTAATTATTTAAACTTTACTATTCTTCACTTGTTCATGCAATAAGTTTTGCCAATTATAAGGATTTTTGAGGATTTGTTGGCTTGCAGTGTCAGAACTGTTTGTTATGAAATCTTTCTTTTAATTACCTGTTAACATATTGTGTTAGGACATCCACCGAATAACTTTGTTATTTTTCTTATTTTATGCCATTACATAAGCAGTTCTAATTTGTGTAGCTGGTTTCTTATTATGTTTTATGAAAAGAATTTGTAATAGGGATATATTTATAGCTTCTATTTCAACATCTGAGGGGGCACTATACTTTCCATGTTGCACAGTTCATCATTGCTGTTATATGTGTAAAGCCACTCATTCTCTAAGTGCAGTGAAACCCCATTTAAGGTTTCTTTGGGGAGAAGTGAGGGAAAACCTTAAACTGAGGTACATGAAATGAGAGTTCACTGCATTTTGTTTCTGTGTATCTACAAAGCATTTTAAGCTATAACCTTCCTTTTGATTAAAATTTTTTGGATGCCCTTAAGTCGATAAGAGAGGTATAGCAAGGCTGTTTATCAGTAGTTCACTTATGTGTTTTCAAATTAATGTTCCAGCACTGAGTACATGTGCCTAATACACACCTGACATTATGTTCTTTGTATCACTTTATTGTATAGGAACTGTGCAAGTTGCTTCAAGCAGTAATGCTTCTGACTTCTATTCAGGTCCAGATCTTGGTCAGGTCATTAGCTAAACATTACAATGGTTTTCTTCAGTCTGTTCAAGCAAGTGCTGGGATATTACCTCAAATTAGGTTGTGATGACTTCCTTCTATGTCTTTTCCAATTCATCATTTCTTAATCCTACCATCTGATGCTATACAGTCTTAGCTACTGAGAGTAACATTACATAAATCATAAAAGATATGAGTAGAAGGAATCTGGATTATAGTTCAACCTAGTAAATCATTTTTACATTTTGTTCATGTGAAACTTTACAGTTTAATCTGTTTTCCATGCAGTAAGCTATGCCCAGGGGTCCTGGTGATATAGAAGGATCCAGTTCCTTCATGCATTTTTCTGTAAATTGTCTTCATCCTTATTTTTTGGAGGTAAAACTTGTGATATGTAAGGGGCCCTGTCATAGTTTGGATCCCTTTGTATGTTCTCATCCTGTTGTTAGGGACTCCATAACCTTTGCAAGGCAGGTAGGTAGAGGCCAGGATGTTCAAAGACCATATCTGCCATAAGCCCCAAAATTTAGAATTTATCCATTGTTTGTTCTTCGTAACATTCAGGTCACGTTCCATTTTTTTTAACTGGGATTTTAAACAAGCCAGGAGAGTTCAGTCATTGTAAGGAACAGGCTATGGACTGGCCTGAGAAATCGGGGTTTGATTCCAGGAAGGGGAAGAGATTTTTCCCATCACTTTGTTCACAGTGGATCTGAGGCTCACCCAGCCTCCTTCCTCATGGGTGTACTGGAGGCTTTGGCATGTCACTGTCACCTCTGTCTAGTGCAAAGTTTAATAATGTACAGAGCTTCTATTTCCCCAGACATTTACATGGTGTGGTGCTTAAGTAAGCACAGAGAACTTTTCCTTTTTGTTCTTAAATTTCATCTGTCTTTCTGCATCTTCTGTCCAGTCATTCCTACATCCCATTCTTACTTCACATCTCTGTTGCTCACTAGTGTTGCTCCTGATTCTTGACCACATGTGCCTGAGCTCTGTCGCTGGTGGTTAGGTGGCTGCTTCTCACTACAGATGCCCAAGGCAGATCACGTGAGATTTGTGGTGGAAAATGTGGAATTGGATCTACGTTTTTTGAGTGTCGTGTGATTTTCTTCTCTTGTTCATCACTTTACTATCCTTGGCTATCAGTGACTGTAAGTTATGCAGTAGATCAGATTGGTCAGTATGCTATCATATCATTCATCTTCAGTTTGGAGCTTTGTGTATTTACATGGCACTTTGCTGGACTCAAGAGTAAGAATTTATTATCGTCACCTTTAAGGCAGTTTTTTCTTTCTTTAAGCCCATTCCATCTCAGAGACTATCCTCCCATCATCATCTTGGTCTTTCCACCATTTCTTTGTCCTTCTGGTTGGCTTATCTTAACTTTCTGGGGCAGTCTTGATGAGTCCATTCTTCAGATGTCATTATGCCTTCTATTTTTGTAATGTTGGATTCGTTCTTCTGAACCAAATATTTGTAACGTATTGGATACTGGTCTGTAAGTGTATATCCTGAGAGACCTTAAAAAGTACAGTTCCTTTGTTTCAGTTTTTCTTTTTTCACTTTTATTCAGAGCCCAGTTTTCACTTCCATACATAAAGATAGGAGCTTCTGTTACCTTATAAAAATTGAATCTGTGGTGTTAACCAATTATTACTTACAAGAACTGTTCTAGGAATCTCATTCCCTGCAATGTTATATTCATTTACAGTGGAACTTCAATGTAATGTACCTCAATTTTTGGATTGGCGTTCTAATAATGTTCAGTTTCAGAGGTTTCACCCTCCTTATTTTCATGTTAAATTTTTTCTATTTAAAATTCTCCTTGTTTTCATGTTCAGATCTGTTGCTCTATAGAGATGTATTAAATGAGGATTTCACTGTAAATACATTTTACAATTTTGTAATATATGTGTACTTCACTGTGATAGGAAACAATGAACTCAATGCTGATGATAATCATGATCAAACAGAAGACTAGAATGGAGTGTGGCACTGGTAATAGTTGTATACATGACCTAAGTCCCTTCACCCATGCCCTTTAATAACTTCTTCCCATTACTGATAAAGTTGCTAGGAACATTTTTAGGAATAAACAAACAAAAAAGTTTTGCCTCAATAAGCCTGTGATACAATAACTAATAGACAGAAAAATAAAATTATTATAATAGAGAAAATTATTGCATTTAAAATAGTTTTTAAAAACTGCATGTCAGATATAGCTAATATTTTTGTCCTAATAAAAAAATGAGCTCTGGGGCTATATTTAAGCCAGCTGTACAACGCAAAAAGAAAATGCATAAATTAACATCTTGTAGTTTTGCAAATGCATTGCTTAACTGTGTGTTCCATTATTATTATTATTATTATTATTATAAGTATTGTTGTTTCTTGGGTGTTTTTACAACTGAAACATGTATGATCACCCTGACTAAATGATTCAGGCAGATATTTTATGCAACTGTTGCATTGTCATACAATTATTATTACTACTACTACTTTTATTGCAGTCTAGGTGTTGTGTGATGAGAGGGACTAGTGCCTCTTCCAAGGACATGATGTAACGTCCAAGGAAGTGACAATAGTGTTGTTTGTATGACAACTATTAAGACTGAGTCATGTTATTTAAATGTGTATTTTGTACTGCAAATGAGTATTGATGTTAAGGGTAGAGTTTATATTATAAAAACGCTTCTAAGAATGGAGAAGAATGTGTGCTACTGATGATTAAGTTTAGTTTCCTGTGTGAGCAGTGTTTACAGCATAAATTCTCTGTTACTGTGCTCATGTCATTTAAATCTGTTTTGTTAATAAAAGCTCTAAATGTTTCTAATTAATGACAGACATATTATTTGGACCACACTAAAACTGTTGCAAACAGTCCAGCTCTCCTTTTCATAACTTATATTGTTCATATACAGTAAAACAGAAATCAAAATTCTGTCTACATTCCTTATCTTCCTGTCCTAGCTTCATGCCCAGTTTATTGGAACCTCCTTGATTTCTCTCTCCTAACCTGTACAAATCATGAATTTCTTACTGTGTGTTATTCAAAATCGTTCACTTACTTCATCCTTAGATCAAGATACAAAAAAAAAAGCCAGAAAATAAAGACAGTATTAATTTAACTAAGAAGTAATATTGGCACCATTACTGATTTGGGGTTTCACATTAGTTATCTGTTCATGCTTGTTCTACTCTTGAGTCTTTGCAATGTGTAGAGTTCGATAATGTTGATGATATTTCAGAGGAACACGTTGCCTCCATCTTCAAGGTAAAATTCAGTTCGTTAAGTCAGTGTTCATGCATAGACCTTTTGCCTGACAGACCAAAAGAGGAAGGCTGGTGGCTGGTGCCCAGTCTGAGCCAGTAGGGATAGTGGAAAGGGAAGTGTTATCAAACAACCCTATAATGGCCATTGAGTACACCAAGAAACCTTTGCCAGCTGCTGTCTCGTGCAGTCACATATTCAAGTGTTTGCCAAGCACACTGTTGCTGTGGGTTGAGACATGGAAGATGGTGAGGGCATCCATGTTGGTCAAGGGTAGGTTGTGATGGAAAAGAGAAGAAAGGAAAGGTGGAATGAGATATTGTAGGAGGGAAATAGGTCTAAAGGGAGCTGTTTGTTTTCTGCTTTTGGGAGGAAATTCTCTTATGAAGTTGTTGCAGTTGTACATTGCTCTGATACAGGTTTTGTGGGATGAGTATGGTTGTGGCATCCACTGCATCTCAAGTATGTGCATATCCCAGACAGGGATTAGTTGGTAGCCCTGTTCTCTACGGGCCATTCCATGTGAAATCATCCAGGGAGGTCGCTCACCATTTTTAAAAAAATTCAAAATTTGTACACTTATTTCTACATATTTTCACACCTCAAAAATATTTTTTTAAAATTTGTATTCCGCTCGGTTCTCCCGGCACATCCGTTTTTATAATGCGAAAAAACGCGTTTTCGGCTCAAATGGAGGTTTGCGTTATCTTCTATATCTCGATAACTATTGCAGCTAGGGACTCCAATGAAAAACCAATTTGTTCCTCATGATATGGACAACAAATCATATCATTACAAGGTTTCACTCAACTCACTTCCTCTAGGTCTAATTAAACTCGAAACTTACCTATCGATTTAGGGAAAAACGCTATTTTTAACCTTCAAAAACCAATGGGATGGGGAAAGTATCAGATCTGTGGTTTCTACCATTTGTTTTCTCCTATATGAAGAATATAATCACATAGTTTTGAACACCGTATCTATTTTCCAAAATTTTTCAGGAGCTTCCAAACTTTTCTCTGGGCCCAAAATCGGCCATTTTTAACATGTCATATCTCCGGTGAAGAAGCTAAGAAAATTTTTAAATTCACAGCAAATAGTGCACTATTCTAGAGCAACTTGGAGTAAAAATTACAACATTTATATTCAACTACTAGCGAAGTTGTGGGCACTTTGAATTTTACCAAAAAAAACCAATACCTCAACAATTGGCTTACCTGCATCCAATGGTAATAGTTCTTTGTGTATTCCGACGAAAATTGTCCATTTTGTTTGAAAGTACACGTAGTTCAGCAAGTGTCCACTCTCACGATGTCTTCGAAATCATCGGACTTGGATGTTTTCTAACACCTGACCGTGTTTTCCTCCAGATGGACGACCCGGTGTATTTCTCTTGTGCGGAGCACAGTTTTGCACTTTTGGAACATGCTTTTTAGAATGATTTCATTTCTTGCAACTTCATCTTTTGGCACAAAAAAAAGTAAACTATTCATGGGATATTTTCTGTGCAGAATATTTACAGTTCTAGCGGGCACATGATTTGATTAAAATGAGTTCTTTGAAGACTGGCTTTCGCTGCTTTCCTCTTCGTGGTGCTGCCAATACCGTCACAGGCATTCTTCCCGTGCGAGGTGGCAAAGAAGTTCCATTCTGCTTCAAGTCCGAAGTCTTCATAATGATAACATAAATTGGAAAGATTCTTTTTTTTATATATTGGCTTCCAGCGCCATCACTGAAATAAATAACTTTCCTGACTGAAGGCACATTTTCTTTTATATCGGCGATAAGAAAATTTTTGGAACACATGAACTGTGGCTCTATCGTGCTTTACATGATCACTGATTATACACAAGCTTGGGCATTTTGTTATTGTCCGCCTTGTAGTAATACACAAAAGGGTGAAGTGTAGCCTGTTCATTTACCCAATGGAAACTTTGAATCTCGTCTTGAACGAGAAACGAACAATTTTCTGCAAAATCTGTAAAATTTAAAGTGCCCACAACTTCGCTATTAGTTGAATATCAAAGTTGTAATTTTAACTCCAAGTTACTCTTGAATAGAGCATTATTTGCTGTGAATTTTTCGGAGCTTCTCCACCGGAGATATGAGATGTTAAAAATGGCCGATTTGGGGCCCAGAGCAGAGTTTGAAAACTCCTGGAAAATTCTGGAAACTAGGTACGGGGTTCAACCTATGTGATTATATTCCACATGTAGGAAAAAACAAAGGGTAGAGACCACAAATCTGATACTCTCCCCCTCCCATTGGTTTTTGAAGGTGAAAAATAGCGTTTTTCCCAAAATCGATAGGCAAGTTTCGAGCTTAATTAGACCTAGAGGAAGTGAGTTGAGTAAAACCTTGTAATGATATGATTTATAGTCCATATCATGAGGAACAAATTGGTTTCTTATTGGTGTCTCTAGCTTCAATAGTTATCGAGATATGGGAGATAACGCAAACCTCCATTTCAGGCGAAAACGCGTTTTTTCGCATTATAAAAACTTCGCTATTAGTTGAATATCAAAGTTGTAATTGTAACTCCAAGTTACTCTGGAATAGAGCATTATTTGTTATGAGTTTAAAATTTTTCGGAGCTTCCCCACCGGAGATATGAGACGTTAAAAATGGCCGATTTTGGGCCCAGAGCAAAGTTTGGAAGCTCCTGGAAAATTTTGGAAAATAGATACGGTGTTCAAAACTATGTGATTATATTCTTCATGTAGGAGAAAACAAAGGGTAGAAACCACAGATCTGATACTTTCACCCTCCCATTGGTTTCTGAAGGTGAAAAATAGCGTTTTTCCCAAAATCGTTAGGTAAGTTTCAAGGTTAATTACACCTAGAGGAAGTGAGTTGAGTAAAACCTTGTAATGATATGATTTGTTGCCCATATCATGAGGAACAAATTGGATTTTCATTGGAGTCCCTAGCTGCAATAGTTATCGAGATATAGAAGATAACGCAAACCTCCATTTGAGCCGAAAACGAGTTTTTTCGCATTATAAAAACGGATGTGCCGGGAGAACCGAGCGGATTACAATTTTTTAAAAAATATTTTTGAGGTGTGAAAATATGTAGAAATAAGTGTACAAATTTTAATTTTTTTTAAATGGTGAGCGTCCTCTCTGGATGACTTCACATGAAATGACCCCTACAGAAGTTCTTATTTAAGATAATTTCTGTGGCTTTCCAGATAAGTTCTGGTGTAGTGGGCCAATTTTGGGAATTCCATTGTGTTTCAAATATGTATTCAGTGTTCATGGTTGATTAGCTGTTATGCCACCACCAAGCATTCTGGGTGCTCCTTCATGTGTTCCTTAGTCATATGACTGGTCGTGCTATAGCTCAGGCAGCTAGTTGCTGGCTTCCCACCACGCCGACCCAGGTTCGAACCAAGGTCAGGTCACGTGGGATTCGTGGTGGACAAAGTGGCACTGGGGCAGGTTTTCTCAGAGTACTTTGGTTTCCCCTGCCAGTCTTCATTCCATTAATTGCTCCACGATCACCATCATCTATCTGGGGCTGGTACAGTAGGCCAGTAGTGGCTGCAGTACCAAGTGGACTCAGTCTCACCCCACTAAGAAAAAAAAATAAAGTAAAAATAAAATAAAATAAAATGATAATAGTCATGTGACATGTCTCACCAATGTTGATAACCTGACATTTGCAAGAAACCAGGCAGACAGCAAGCACTGTTGCTGCCTGCTTCATGCTGGTTTTTTGCATGGCTTACTCTTTAACCCTTACGATGGAGGTGACACGTTCCTCCAAAACATTGGTTTGCTTGCACCAGACTACACGGCTACATGTAACTGTCTTTGTAGAAATTTTCAAGTTGTTGATGTTAAGTACTTTTAGTGAAATTTGTTTTTACATTTTCCTGTTGATATGTGAATGGGCTTTATGCTATCCCAACAGTAAAATGTAATTTAGCTTCCAGATTAGTGGGAGGGGCTTGTGAACAGGTGGTCATAGGATCAAATTCTACTCAAATCAGAAATGTGTACTGCACGCACTTGCAAATAAGTATGCAAGTTACTGCTGCTGTTAGTATCATTACTTTATTTCTGGGAAGATTCTTCTATATATGTACAGATGCTATGTTGTATTTCTCTGATATAACCTGATTTTCACCATCATCATGTTTGTAATGACTTACAAGCATTTATACATAATTTGCAGAAATCCTTATATTCTGGCTTAATACAATATTTTATATTTTTAACTCCGGTTCTTATGGCTGCTATATTATTTTGTGTCTAGAAAATTAACCTTAAGGGAATCTGCTTACTTTTTCAAAGATCAATTACCATATATCACTTGCAATCTGTATTTTAAGGGGCATTAGTCTTTGGGGCACTTCACAAGTTTGTACATCTTTCATGTTGATATTGTGGTTGTTACTATTATTACAGTTTGTACTATGCAACGTTGTTGGTCAAGATCTCTACACCATCATCTGTGATGAGGACAGTGTGCTCAAACTGTGCAGTCCGCCCATTGTCCAGCGTAACAGCTGTCCAGCCATCCTCCAGTATGACTATCTCATGTGACCCTTGGGCCAGTACAGGCTCTATTGTGAATACCATTCCAGTTTTCATCTTCCCAGGGTAATTATTATCTGCACCAAACAAAAAATTATTCTGCTTTATGTAATATTAAACAACAAATATACAATGCATCTTGAAATACATTATGTGGACCAGAAACTTAGCTTGTAATGGTAGGATGATAATAAATAATGGGCGGAAAAGATCTGGAAGGAAGCAGTCATAGCCTAGTTCAAGGTGTTATCTCACCATTTGCCTGGAAACATTGAGAATAACCATGAAAAACCTCAATCAGGACAGCTGATGTGTCAGCTGNCCCCCCACATACACAAGTTATACAAGTTGAGAGCATTACCACTTGAGCCACCTTGATGAGTATGAATTTTCTTTAAATATATCCATATATTAATATGAAGAACACCTTCATTTCCATATTACATCCAGAAGTTCCATGTCTGTTTCAGGAATTGTTTACACTTAAAGAAACTTTATTGTCCGACGTTTGACTGCTGAATCATTTTATACTAAAATTTGTCTTAAAAACCTTCTAAAACACATTCAAAATAAGGGTTTAAGCTGTATTAACCAAATATTCTTCCATTTCATTTAAAGACCAAAATGAAATGTTTATCTCATTACAGATCCTCTAAATAAGAAAATGTTTCACGGAAAAGTTATATACCTCATTCAGATAAATATGCTGGCATTAAAGTTGAATTTTTTATATTAGGAGCCACTATTTAAGAAATTGTATAACTGACTGTCTTACAGATGCTTTAAGCATAGTTATTGTTATTTTTAGTTGATCGATGGGAACACAAACCAACTTCTCCTGTAATAAATGAAATTACAGTCTGCCTTGCCAAGAAGTAAAATGTTAGAAAATATTGAAATACACTTTAAAGCATCATTAATTAATGCAGACATTCTAAATTAATGGAGGATTGCCAACTGACACCTCACAGCACAGCCCCTTCCATTCTATCTTACAACACTTACTACAGTATTTTTACTGCTATCAGTACTGTAAGAAAATAGCCATCTCTAAACCACTTGTACAACAGGTAAAAGTTATGACTGGCTTTCTATATGGGAGTTGTATGGTTCTATGAATGAAGGTCATTTAAAATGTCCCAAGAAGAGGACTTCTCACACTGATACACTGATGTCACAAAAGTACTGGAATTGGTTCCAAATGAGTATTCATAAAATAACCAAAACTGAAGCTTCATTTTTTACAAATGAACATTCATAAAGTGACCAAATGGATCAATTTTAATAAGACTGTCCTATTTTCTTTTTCAGTTTCTTCTGGTGAATATTCCCTCAAAAATGCAGTATAAATCCATTACTGTCACGTGATTGACTGGCTATAGGCAGGGTTTGGATTGGTAATCAGATTTATTTGACACTTTACTACACCTTACAGATCACTATCACATAAAGACTTAGTTTTTGAAGTCACAGTCTCAGTGCTCTGCTTGGTAACGTCTTCCAACAGTGGACATTCCTCTGCTTCTGGGTTCACATCTTTGCAGGCTGGCAGCTATTTCACATCAATCTCCTACTCTTCTAACTGCCACCTCAGTGGCAGCTGGTCCTCATTATATAGCACAGAAAACTTCGCTTCCAACAGTTACTCCACTGTTGCATGTTACACAGCCATTAACCTATCAATGGCTGTTTCTCTGGCTCCACAGTTCTTGCTTTGAGCTAGTATGCCACATTATAATAGAAGTTCTGAATAATGCAGAGTATGGCAACACAGCTTCTGGAAGCCAGTTACAGTAAATCCTTGATTTAATGGCCAACATTCTTCAGTACTTCACTGTTATTCTCTAGTTGATATGTTGGTACTTCCCTGTAACAGTCCAGTTGATATGTCGTGTATATGTACTTCGTCAGTTGTGCCGTGAACATTAGTTGTATAGTGCATGAATGAATGAAGGATAAGGGGTGGGCCTTCTTGGCCTTTGCAACGAGACCACAGTGATCTACTGTGCCTCCCCTTCTGGTTATCCCAACAATCCTGCGCTTCGAATTAAGTGCAGGATTTTGTACGTGGGAACATTGAAATAGTCACTTGGTCCCATAAAATATTGACCCAAGTGATGCAATCTTAAATAAGCTAAGGCCTCACATTCACACAGGATATGTGTGGCTGTTTCATTTTCTTCGACACCTCTCACAAGTGGGACTATCACTTAGGCCCAGTTTGAACAGGTGTCCTTTAAGGTGACAGTGTCCTGTAAGTAGTCCCACCACCCATCATAGCTGGTTCCCGTTTAACTTCAACATATATAGTGCATACTTCTGTCACGGGTAAATTTGTTGTTGGTTTCACACAGACACTATTTTATGGACATATGGCAATGTCAGACACCCCCTCTTCCCGATTAGTGTAATGTAATGTTACCACCCAAAAATATTATCAGTTCATCCAGACCAACACTTTGCCCTAGTAATTATGGTGAGATTCATTACTGTGAAGAATTAAAGCAATACTTACTGAGATTTTGCTGTATTATAGAATTCAACATTTTTTAAAGATGGAGAACATAAACCACAAACTAGCCTCTTCCTCTTTTGACACTTACAGCAATGGTATATGTCTGGGGGACCATGGAAGTAGCTGCCAATGCCGTGTCCAGTGAAACATGGTACAACAGTGAACCCAGCCTTGCGTGCCACTAGCTCCACTTCACTCCCTGTAACAGATATTACTTATTTTGTCTGTCTAAACCTTCTGTTCTCTAATTTTCATGGAAAATGCAATGTCCAGTGTACACCCAATTGCAATTTTTGTAAACTTCAACATAAACATCAGACCCTGTAACAGGCAAGTTCAGTCTAGCCCACCTCTTTAAATCCTATTTCTGGTTAGGATTTTGTATGCACTCTCATATCCCCCATCTGCATGCATGGTGTATGTTTCACCCAAATCCTTGACATAATCACCACAGTAATATTATGCAAAGGATAAAAATTATGAAGCATCTTATTAGCTAATATTCTTAATTTTCCTGTTATTTTCTCTTTCCTAGGTTCAGTTAATCTCAACACCCCGTGCCTCACCCCCAGAATGATAGACCCCATACACTACAACAGGTACAATGACAGTCATATTTTAATTTTTGGGTTTCTAGTAAGGATGCCAGAAATTTAATACTAAAGAGCTGAATGTTAGCAATATTTCTGATTTAACCTGCTCTTTCTTTCATTACTTATACATAAATAGATGCATGCGCATGTGTAAGATTCTGATTTGTTACCGTTATTCCTAAGTACTTAAAATTTGCAACATGTTCAAAGGATTTATATTATACCTTATGCAGTGTTATGATTCTGTTCTGCATTATGTTGACAATGCATGAACATATACTTAGTTTCTTTGCTCCTAGTTGTGGCCAATCTCCATGCAAGTGTCTGAGAGTTTCTAGAGTCATGCTAGGTAGTTCAACTGGTTTGGAATGTAATAGAACTGACTGGTGTTCATCATTAGAGCTTGGATGGCTCAGTCAGCACAGTGACTGGCTGGACAGCCAGAGGTCCTTTTCCTTTTGTTTCTCAGTCCATGGCATCCAGACAGGCTTTAAGGCCCACTCAGCCTCCTATCCAATGGGTACTGGCAGCCTTTTCCTGGGGGTTAAATTGGCAGGAGCTTGAAGCTGACCACTCACATCCATCTAATGCCAACATCAAGAATGGTGGAGCTATACCTCCACTCCCCATACATCTTCATGGTGTGATGCTTAGTTAAAGCACAGGTAGAACATGACCTTACAGTTGTTCATTTGTTTTTCTTTCTGTTTTCAGAGAATTTACATTGCTGAATTACTCATTTCAACTGTAATTGATTTTCTTAATTTAAGTGATATTGAAAGGGTAATGAAAGTTCATGTAATACAATACATATATATTGTAACGTGTTTTGCTACTGAAGACGCCGTTTGGATTGTTAATTGGTTTATTTAACAACCTACAAGTCGTAGCTACAATTAATTATGACACTGTTATGGGTTTACACAATTTACAAACCTTACAAGCTAATCAATTCATTCTGTCCTCAGTAGTCTTCACATACTTATAACACGGGAGCTATACCACTGTCACTGTATTACAGACTCCCAATAACTTCTCACACTATTGGTATTCTTCACATTCATTATTTGCTCGCTACAACTGAACCCGGCGACTGTTCCAATTCAACTGACTCCTTAGGCAGTGCAGTTCTCTTATAAACCCTCAGCCAGACAACGGAAAGCGCCTCACTTCCCTGTTGCCATGTCACCTGTTTACAGGTGCTGCTGGGCAATGCTGTCTAGAGTTGTTTTCTGCTGTGCAGTAACTGCGGCAATGGTTGCCTGACACAGCCGCACCTCTGCCACGTCACCGCAGGGGAGGGGGGCGGAGTGTTAACTGGCCTGTTACTGTAGTAGCGATAGTGCTCCGATGCCGCCACGTCACGGCTGGCAGGGGAGGGGATGTTCTCCATAGTGCAATGCATCACAATATGATTAATATTAATAAAAGATGTAAATATTTACATCATATGAATTGTGACAGGATACAGGAAACAAGAGGTAAACAAAGTAGACTGTTGAAGTAGAGGAATTCAGTTTGTTTCAGAAAGATATACTATGCAAGATTTGTATGCACCTTACAAAGTACAAGTGATATGAGATAAGTACCAATGTTACAAAAGAACTCTCCTGGTCGACAAATTGAAATAGCACGCTCTAGTGACTGTTCTGTTGCTTTCACCAATGCCTTGCCATCTTTGTCCACTTCTCCAACTAGGAACATTGCTGAACAGTCACCATGGAATCCATTGAGATAAACCTATACCAGCATACACAAATAAATTAATTGAATATATCAGTATGGACATGGTGAAAACTTTTGTACAGGTAGGACATGAACCTATATGAAAACAGTTGTGATGTAAGGATGTGAAATATGGTCCTTGACTGAGAAGGATAGTTATATCAAACCTGCAGGAAATGTCAACTTTTGACAGATGTATAATCAATAACTGAGCAAGGGATTTGGAGAATCAGAAGCAGGCAATAAATGAGGGAATTATATAAATCCCCTGATCCTGTAGCAAACTTGAAAGGAGAAGGAAGGAGTGGTTGGGACATTTGATTAGATGGGACAGCCAAGATTGCAATGGTAGCAAGATAAAGAGAATGATTTATGGGAGCTGCAAGTGAAGAGATAGAGATAGAAAGCGATAGAAAAGAATGTGCATCAGTCATAAAGTCCCTCAGAGAACAACAGAGCCAAGGAGTAAGTACAGACTTGAACCCGCACTTCCTTTTGCCTAAGAGGTGACCTTATATTCTTGAGAAAAGCAACACTGAAAGGTGAGAAATTGCTGCATAGGATGTTATGTCTGAAAACTAACGGTTTGGTTGTCTCTGTTAGCAGGAAATATGACAGGGGTGTGAGCAGAAAATCATCACTTCAACTCTTATTGAGCACAGAATAAGTATTTCTTTTGATAAAAGGGATGTTACCTTTCAGAGATTTAAAGTTTTAGTAATGAATTTGAAAAAATCATCAGATGCTCAGGAAATTCAACGTACTTTCTAACAAGAAATGATACTTCCACTCTTCCAGTCCACGAAAAGTTTTGGTTGGGTAAATTCCTAAAGCACAAATTAAGGCTGCTCACCCCACCCAAAACTACACATTAACCATGGAATTGCTCATCTCATCACAAAGCCTGGATGACACTAATGCCTTCCAGAAGCTCATTAAATCGTGTGAAAATTCTATATTAGATTATGTTGTGTCACTCTTGCAGCCCAATAAATTATTACACCAGCTTGATATATTATAGACTCTGCAACAGATTAGGACCATGTACCCACCTCCTACACCCCTACACAATTTAGAAAGAGTTTTTATTTCACAGGAAGAACTAGATCTAATGCACCTTGTGACCTTAACCTTTCAGTGAATTATGGTTTTCCATTTATTACAGTATGATTATAGGAGCTGGAATAGCGTAGTTGGTATAGGGACTGGCTACGAGCTGGGCAACTAAGGGATCTGAGTTCAAGTCCTGGTAGGGTCAAGAATTTTCTCTTTTCCACAGCATCCAGACCAACTCTGGGACCCACCCAGCTTCCTATCTAATGGGTACCATGGGCTCTTTTCCCCAGCAGTAAAGTGGCTGGGGCTTTAACCTGACCACTCACTTCCAACTAGTGCCAAGATCAAGAACATGTGGATCTATACATCCACTCGCCCATGTGCCTTAATGGCGTAGTGCTTAATTAGTTAAGTACAGGGACAACTTTACATTTCTTACCTTTTATAGTATGATTATCTTCTGAGTTAATGTCTAGCATGCACACAATTCCTTGTTTCCAGAAGCTGATTACGCTGTGTGGTGGTGAAACATATCATGATTTTGTGCTTCAAGGAAGCATGGATCTAAGCACTCAAAGTGGAAGCAGCTATCAAGCTTCTTTGTCTGCTGCTTCCTGGTCACTTGGGCAATTGACTGATGACTGATGTCATAACTCAAATATGTATGAAAATGAACAAGTCAAAGTTGAGTAAAATGAATGGGGGGGGGGGGATTTGAGAACTGGATAAAGAATAAAATAAAACAGAGAAGAAAAATATTCAAGAAAATATAATATAGATAAGTGACACTTCCTGCTACTGATCAGCACAGAAATATTACCTATTAATGCCACAGTGTAAGTACAGACTGCTGAATGGCAGAATTTTATTTACAGTAAAACTTACAGTAATGTCTACATTGATAATGTCACCATCCTCTAGACAGCGATCATCAGGGATTCCATGGCATGCTACGTTGTTGACAGATGTGCAGACAGACTTTGGAAAACCCCTGTAGTTGAGAGGGGATGGGTATGCATTATTGTTAATTGCCAGGCTGTGAACCACAGCATCAATCTCATCTGTAGTACAGCCCACCTATGTGAGTAAAATAACATTTCAATTTTAATATGTTGGTAATGATAAAATATTCCTGTTTTGCATTTCAGTCAGGCTTACCTTGATGTATTTACCAACAGAATCCAACATGAACCGAGCTAGTCTACAGCTGTCTCTCATTTTCTTAATCTGTGCTTCTGTCTTGATTTCTGGTTCATCTGGACCAGGAGGTGGCATTGATGTGTCAAAGTATGATGGCCGATTGATACGTTCTGGCACTGAGCGTCCCTCACTAACAAAACCTGGTTTTACAATGTTATAAGAACCAAAATCCCTCCTGTAATTGAACAGAAATGTGGTTAGTAAATACCTGAATTGTGACAATTGTATTAAATTAAGTAAGATTTGAGGTTTTCACAGTGGTGACTATGGAGAAAGCAGTCTTCTGCGATGTGGCGCCATGTAGATGTGATGTTAACCGACGTTTCGGAGGAACGTATCGCCTCCATCTTCAGGGTAGAAGGAAAAAAAACCGCAGGTGAAGAAACAGTGAGAGCAGGTGCAACNTTTGTGTGTTTTGGATTCATATTATTGTTGCAGCCTCACATGTACCTGCAAGAAGGCTTTCTGTATAAATTATGGTGAGCATATAGTATTAATTATATAAAACTGAGTAAGTGTTTATTGTTTGCTTGTTGTAGAGTTGCTTTAGATTGTCAGATTGCTTTGAGAGATGCTTTAAGCATACTTCTTGTTACATGAAAAAGCAGTCTTCTGGGATGTTGCACCTCATAGATTTGGTGTTAACCGACGTTTCGGAGGGGGTGTTTAGGGAACAGATGAGAGGCGTCCATGACTTGCTGAGACAAAAACCTCCTTTCTCTGTTCTCTTGTCTCAGCAAGTCATAGAAGCCTCTCATCTGTTCCCTGGGACATGACACCAGTCTGTGTAGTGTCATTAGTGAGCAGATGTGTTCTCAGTGTAATCAGATATTGCATATAAAGGTAAATAAGCTTAAATAGGATGGAAAAAATTACAAGAAGATAGTTTTCAGGTAAGAATATAGAAGAATTCAACCATCTACTTGAGATGGAATCCTGGGAAGATGTTCTTTTATATGATGAATTAAATACATCTTACAATACTTTTCTTTACAGATTTTTGTACTATTCTGAAAGCACTTTTCCTTTAAAGACAGTTTATAAGAAAAACTGTAATGAGATTAAATGGATTACACAGGGGATAAAGGTTTCAAGTTGGAAAATGAGACTTTTAAACACTTTAAAGAAAAATACAAATTTTTCAAATGATGTATAAGAATACATTAAGAGATATCAGAAAATCTATAAAAGTGTTATAACAGAAGCTAAAAGAAAAGGAAATGATAGGATTACGTTAAGTTCACATAACAAAACAAAGGCAATTTGGCAAATAATAAATAAAGAAACTGGAAGTTCTCGGCAGGGCGACTATATAACTAGTTTAAAGAATGGAAGTGAGGAAACATCCAATCCACAAAAAATGGCAGACATGTTGAATTCCTTTTTTATGGAAAGTGTTGAAGATCTTTTAATGAATAATATAAACCATTCTCCAGTACAAACCTCACAACAGAGGATTCAATATCAAATGAACACAATGTTTTGCTCCCTATTACCGAAATTGAAACAGAGAGGGTAATAAAAAGTCAAAGAGGTAAACCATCTGCAGACTTTGATGAAATTCCAGAATATTTAGCCAAGAGATGTTCACATTACATAAAGAAACCTTTAGTACATATTTTCAATGCCTCTTTAAAATCAGGGGTCTTTCCGGATAAGATGAAAATAGCTAAAGTAAGACCGCTGTATAAAAAAGGGGGAAAGACAGGAAGTTTGTAATTATAGGTCAATATCAGTTTTGTCAGTTTTCTCCAAACTACTAGAAAAATTGGTGTGTAACACATTGATATCCTATGTAACAAAATCTATCATATTAACAGAAGTGCATTAACAGAAGTGCAAAATGGATTTAGGAAAAACACATTGACAGAAACAGCTTCCCAGACCTTCATTGAGAATATACAGGAGGTTACACGTTATAGGAATATTTTTTGACTTGACAAAGGCATATGATGTGATAGGCTACAATATATTACTAGATAAATAAAATTACTACGGGATCAGAGGGGTTACTAATTTATGGTTTAAATCTTACTTATCTCACCGAGTACAATCTGTTGAAATAAATCACCTGAATAAAAATATTATCCAAAATACATATATATAATCCTTGAGAGAAACAATACATTGGGTACCACAGGGGTCAATTCTGGGACCACTACTGTTTCTTCTGTATAGTATAAATGATCTCCCACTAAATGTACAAGGTGTGGAAATGGTACTGTTTGCAGACGATATTAATGTACTTGTTATTGATAAAGATAAGGATGTAGCTCAACAGAAAATAAATTAGATCATGAAACAGCTTGAAACATGGTTTCAGGTAAATAACCATTTAATAAATATTAAAAAAACAGCTGCCATGTTATTCCATCCTAGTAAAAATAGGTTTGTAGTTAGACTGCAGATACTCTATAATAACTTGGAAATTGCTTACTCAACGGAACTGAGATTTTTAGGTATAGATATTACAGACAACCTTAAATGGAATACCCACATCCAGTCATTATGTTCAAAACTTTGTAAAACATCCCATATAATTAAATCACTAAGAGGAGTTTTGAGTCCAAATATGTTAAGAAGCATTTATTTTGGAAAGATTCAATTGTTATTGAGATATGGAATAATATTTTGGAGGGGTGAAGATGATAGTATAAAGGTATTTAAAATGCAGAAGAGGGTTTTGCGAATAATTAGTGGACTTGGTAAACAAGAGTCATGCTGGCAAATTTTTAAAGATTATGGCATCGCCACTATCACTTCTTTGTATATCTAAGAGGTGTTATGTTACATAAAAAAGCACAAAGCAGTTTTGATCCAAAATATAAATATTCATAGTTATAATACAAGAATAAACAAGGATTTTCATGTTCAATTCTGCAGAACTACATTATTTAAAAAAAGTGTGGTAAATATGGGGATAGAATTGTATAGTTAGGCGACAAACACTGGGGTCGCGCCATAGCTCAAGCGGTTAGTCGCTGGCTTCCCACCGCGGCAGCCCTGCTTCAATCCTGGGTCTGGTCAAGTGGGATTTGTGGTGGACAAAGTGGAGCTGGGGCAGGTTTTCTTCGAGTACTTCGGTTTCCCCTGCCAATCTTCATTCCACCAATTACTCCACAATCAGCCTCACCTATCATCTGGGGCTTGTACAACAGGCCAGAAGTGGCTGCAGTACAAGGGACTTAGTCCCACCCCACTAGCAACAAAAAAATTTAACAAACAAAATAAAAAACTGGGTTTTCAGCTTTAAAAAAAAGACTTAAAATCCTTTTTATTGAAACATTCTTTTTATACGATAAATGAATTTGTTAGTTTTAATAAAAAAGTGGATGGTGCAAGTACTTATGTTCAGATGTCATGAGCTGTATATAGTAGTTTGTGTATTTTTTTAAATGTATCGCTTATGACTGTAACAAATGTTGGTAGTATGCTTGTAACTTTGTAGATTTGTTTCGTTAACTCGTATTGCCAAATGACTTGTCCAAGTGTTACTATGCAGCAAAACAGATGAAAATAAAATACAAATACAGTGACTAAAATGCTCTTAAGAGTCTAATAGTGCATTACTCATCTGAATGTACTTTCATAAAATACTTTAGAAAACATGATTAATAAACTGATCTGTAATTTGGCCTGTCTGGAAAAATTACAATTCCCATTCAATTATTCTTACACAGATACCTCAACAGTACAGAAATTGTGAGCCTACTATCATTATATTGCTGGATACTTCATAATATCCAGAGTAGTTGTTATTTTTAAATGGCCCGATAATTTTATTAATTTCATCTGTAGTTGTATGCTCATGGTTTGTATATGGAAATTGACGTAGAAATGCTCTATTTTTGGTTACTATAACAAATTATTATCTTTTCTATCGCTCTTTTAAGTGTGAGCTGGCTGAAATCATTGCTGAACTATTTCAGTTAGAAAGTACTGTCTAATTCGTTGCGAATTAATTGACAGCCCTTTAATTCTAACGTCATTTATGTTTACAGAGGGCATTTCTCAATTACATGGCACTTTACCAATTTCTTTTACGTTATTACATTGCTTTTATTGACTACTGACGATGTGCCATGAAAAGTACGATACTGTTTATAGCGTTGAGGTTACCTTTTCCATGATCTCTCCCAGAAATCATCGAGGTTGAAATATCTTCTTTGTAGATAAGACTTCGTGACTTTTTGACCAAAAAATAACTTCATTTTAGCCGTACATTAATAAAGTTGGTTTGTATTTTAACACGTTTCGTGTTTTAGGAGGGAAATATGTATACATCAGTTCAACCTTGCAGTAAAAAAGTAATATTCAATTAATTTACGATTTTTTATAGTAATTAACAGCGAGCAATCATCTTATCTACTAATGTTCGCAAATATATAGTTTATCAAAAGGCATAAACCCCAAACAGTTTACTTGATGTCCACTTCTCTTCTCACGGAGATATGTATCAACAATTCTAAATACATTTCCCTGGAAAGTCTCTTTACCGCTTTACTGTGTTGCAGTTAACAGTTTTGATTTGAAGAGTACATGTCTGCACGATATTCGCGTATCTACGTGGTCGCCACAGGTGCCTACATATCCTACATATGGTCCGTATCGGTCCGTATTGTTGTGGGAAGAAGGTTGCGAAGGAGTTCTGTTTTAACCGGTTGTGATCACAGGTAATAATTTCAATTTCAGTTTATTGTAGCTGCAGGTATACAGACGGGTTCACAATCTCTAACCAATGAAATAATGTTTTGAATATAGACGGAGGTCGAAAATGTGAATATGCAAGTAGCCTAACCTAATTGTACAACAGTTTTGTTTTGTGTATCTAATCTAGCATTTCCCTTTATCAAATTTAACAGTTTTCCAAAAGGGCCCACAATATATTGGACTTAAAATTTATAACAGTCTTCCGGGTGGGGGCGTTATGCTACAAGCCGGAAGGTCGCGGATTCAAGTCCCGATGAGGTCATTGGATTTTTTTCAGTTGACCTAATCCTTCCGGCCACACTATGGCCCTGGGGTCGACTCAGCCTCTAACAGAAATGAGTACCAGGAATTAATTAAATAATTTTCCTGGGGAGTAAAGCGCGGCCGGCGCGTAAGGCTGACAACCTGACTGCCGTCTTTGAGCCGATTGTCTAGATAATGTGGGACCCTCAACATGCTCAACATCTCACAACCCTATGGGCCTTCATGGCCTGTTACAGGGATATCAATGTTCTCTTTGAATCATGTTAATTGATTAATTGATGTAGGTGAGACTTATGTAATTTTGTATGAACATTGTTAAGTGGACTATTTCCATATCCTGTGTTGTACCTATACATGGATACACAGAAATTAAATTAATGAATGAATATTTTCCATCAGAACTTCGCCTGTTGAATGGTATGAGATGATTATAAATCGATATATTCAAAATCATTATGTGCAGATGACTTCTGTGGGCCGTGGGAGAGGTCGGGGAAGTAACCAAGATAAAGTAGTATCTTTACGCCGTCCTGGAGAGGCAATCCAGTCTACAGATATGGGAGTTGATAGCCTGATTGCTACTATCCAGAGCATCAATCTTCAGGGTGCAAATGAATCTCTGGCCACACTTCAAAGGGTAGAAGAATTGTTGCAGAGCCAATGTCAGACAGAAGAAGATCTTAGGTGGATTTATATTTGGAATAGAGTTTTAAAATTTTTATCCTAGTTTTCACCATGTATTTTAACACTACATGCTAGAAAAGCAGAATTCAGGTTTTATTTGTGCTTACCAGTTCTAACATGAACACACCATAAAGCAAATGAAATAACATTTATGTAACCTAATTTAATCTAACATTACAATTGCTGAATTCAGGTTTGTTTGTAAATTATCAGTAAAGAAGAAGACAAGCATT
Organism: Cryptotermes secundus; assembly: GCF_002891405.2. Classification (NCBI taxonomy): domain Eukaryota; kingdom Metazoa; phylum Arthropoda; class Insecta; order Blattodea; family Kalotermitidae; genus Cryptotermes; species Cryptotermes secundus. The sequence continues at coordinate 38,283 of NW_019731279.1, read as the reverse complement.
TCCCACTTATGTGTGTGAAGTGGTGGGGAACCTGACCCTTCTCTTTACTGTTTGCATGGCACTGATGTGTATTGTTAGTTGTCTTCTCCTGTGTTGCAGAAGTGATAACATCATATAAATTGTTTGAGCTTTGAGGTTCTCATGGTGGTGACTATGAAGACACTGTCGTCTGGGATATGATGCCATCTAGTCTGAGAACTTCTACCAGACTATATGGTGTCACTACCCAGAAGAAATACACTACATAATTTAAGTTGATTATGGGTTTATAATTCTACTCTTTTGTAGGCTTTGTTCTTAGGTTTGACTCCAATCCCATTTTTTTAAGTCTTTTCAATGTTTCATTGTGTTTTCTGGCTTTTGTATTCATTAATAGTCATGTAGTTTAAATTTATGTGTGATTTTTCTGAACGATAACATACTGATGTTATCTTTCATCCAGGCTCTAGTCATGACTCTTCAGGTCAGCTCAGTTGTCATAAATTTTGTTTGGAATGAACTGAAGAGTTGGAATACTGCTGATCCTTAAGCTATAGTTTTGTCAGGCTGGCTGAACAATAATAGGATATGTTGTATACTTAAAAGGCACAAAACTTTGCTCCACCATGACATTTTCTAGGACAGAGAAAGGTACACTAATGCTTCTTTCTTGTGTTGTTGCAGCCCATATGTTTAGATACTGTTTAATAAATATACATCCACCATAATACCTTCACTCATTGCCAGAATCAGTTTATTAATTTGTGTGTGTTGTTGGAAGCAAGTGACTGCTGTGACGCCCCATAAATAAAGTCCTGCATTTTATTCAAAGTGTAGGATTAATAAGGGGTTAGTTAAAGGGGAAGCACAATAGGTCATTGTTGATCACGGTGCAGGGGCTAGATTGTGTCCCACCCCTCATATAGAGACACACACACACACAGATATACAATTTGTGTGTGCATGCACACGTACATAGTTTATTTAGTGATGCTGCGAGTAATTCTAATTATGTAACCTTGAATGAGTGTATGATGGTGAAAAATTAATTGGAAATGATGTAGGAGAAAGATGTCATGACCTGATTTAAGGTACTATCCTGGCAGTTGCTTAGAGTGGCCGAGGGAAACCACCAGTACCTCAGGACAGTTGGTGACATGGCTGAGATTCAAACTAGGCACCTCCAGAATGCAAGTCAGATATATTACCATTTGGGCCAAATTGCTTGGTATTGCCAGAATCTATATGATTGTTACTGAACCTCTTCTGACACAGGTTTGTTGTGCAGTGCCTTCATGACCGCAGCCTTGAAGACCGACAGTTTGGGATGAAAGCAGCTGCAGCATGTGGATCTGTGGCTTCACTGGAAGTAGGAGGTGTAAAGCTACGTAATATTTTACTTGCTGATGTCCAGAAGGATTTTGAAGGTAACACTTTTCAACCCTTTGCATTCTCATTTCAATACCACCGTGGTTCTCTGCTGGCCTTATTTAAATGCCACTGAGCCATTTAATTGCAGCTACTATTATGAACTGGTTTGTTTTTCTTTATAACATACAGCATGGGGGAAACGTTGTTAAGTGTCTGCAAGGATCACAGTTGCGACTGTTTGAATATTGACTGCGTGAAATATTTTTTACCCACACCACCTCTATGGTCTAGTGGTCAGAGTTCCTGGCTAGAGATCCAGATGTCCCAGATTCGATTCCCAGCGCTACCACATTTTCTGAGAAGTAGTGGGTCTGGAACAGCGTCCACTCAGCCTTGTGAGGATAATTTAGGAGCTGTTTCAAGGAAATTGCGTCTCCAGTCTAGAAAACCGAGATTAACAGCCATAGGGAACCATTGCACTGACCACGTGACATCCTCTATCCGCAAAAGTTGACACTAATTTAGCCAACAAACGGTGTTCACTCGTCAGTATAGATCGCTTGAAGACTACAGGCCATGGAGTCAGAGTACCACTACCACTAGTGACATATATAGTGACTGGTGTCATTGTGTTTACTATCATTCAGCAGAGAATAAAATGAAGCCCAGTTCTCAGAATATGAATTGGTGATGTCTAAATATTTAGAATTATGTGTAGACAATGAGGTACGATGGGGTACCCAAAAGAAACCGAACTAATTCTTTTGTGGGCAGATCTTTTGTAGTACCGCGTTTTGCCACTATGAGTGCATAGAGCTAACATTCCTGAGTCGATAAGCCGACTACCGTTGCTTCAGAAGGTAAGTACTAGTTTCGGCAGAGTTTATAGTGACAACTGTTTTGTGTGATTGTCGTTTTTGTAATGGCTGATTTTCGTGAACAGCGTGTGGTGGTGAAATTCTGCTTTTTGCTTGGGAAAAGTGGAACAGAAACTCTTGAAATGTTAAAAACAGCGTACAAGGACGATGCTATGGGGAAAACTCAAGTGTTTGAGTGGTTTTCCCGTTTGAAACACGGTGACATGTCAATTGATGGCAAACCTCGTTCTGGTCGTCCTTCCACGGCCCGAACACATGAAAATGTTGAAAAAATTCGTGAAATCATGAAGGAAGATCGACGATGGACCATTGAAGAAATTGTGGAGCTGTCGGGAGTGACTTGGAGCTCAGTTCAGCGAATTTTGACAGAAGATTTGGGAATGAAAAGGGTGACTGCGAAATTCGTGCCACGACTGCTGAACAAAAACAAGGTTGCGTGGTAGCATGCTGTGCTTTGAAAGAAGAGTCCCGAAATGATCCAAACCTTTTTTTTTGTTTCCTCGAATGAAAAGAGACATGAAAGGAAAGCGTTTTACTGTTGTTACTGAGGTGAAGGAAAAAACGACGGAGGTGCTGTCAAGCATCTCAAAAGATGAATTTAGACAATGTTTTGAAAAATGGAATAAAAGACTAGACAAGTGTATTAGTGCAAGTGGAGAGTACTTTGAAGGGGTTGTGCTTAAAATTTGAATAAATAAGTTTAAAAAAAAATAAGTTCGGTTTCTTTTGGGTACCCCCTCGTATAAGCATTTGATAAAATAATCATCAGCTGTGTTTCCTTTCGAGCTGGTGTGTTTACTAAATACAGTACTGAGGTCAGTGCTGTAAAATGAAACAGAACGCAAAGAGTAAATGATGAAATCACTGCATATAAAAAATGTGTGAATAGGATGATGGTGGAATGTGTGTCAGTGGTCGGTTTATCTATGCACAACAAATTAAAATAAGAGTATCCATAATGTGCATATATTAACCGTCTTTTAGGGCATACAGTCTCACTCATCACTTCACACTACATGTTTCGGCATCATTCTGCCATCCTCAGGTGTATTAATCACGTCGAACCATTGCACTGCTTGCCATCAAGTGTCCAAAGACTTATCATAAGACGCAGTGAGTAATAAACATTATAATGATAACAACACGTAACAAATAGAAAGCAAAACATAACATAAATACGTAACATTTTCACGTCACAGGTATATACACAATTAAAACATAAGAAGAATGACTCTCATAGTGGATGATTGGCATTAAACACGAGTTTGATATACAACATGTAAGATGATAGATCTTAACAAGTTTTAATATATAAATTTTATTAATGAACAAAATGAACAANGGTGGGTTTCCCCATGCACTGTGACAAGTGGTCTATTGTATGTCCCCCTGTGATATTCTACCAGTCTGTATACCCTACCAGTATTGGTGCGTGCCATCAGTCCCGACTCAGCCAGCGAGTTCAGCCTCTACTGGCTCAATGGTATCTAGATGCTTCCCCCATCTGCCAGAGGCGTTAGAGACTATTGTTGGGCGGGAAATGTCCTTACAAATTTGGCTCAGTGGTCTCCTTGAGACATGAGGTTCTTTTACTTGCCGTAAAACTACGACACGGGACGCATGGCTTAAAGTACCTCCCGGAGGACTTGTTCCCTGAATTTTTCCGCCCTTAAAAATTTCACAACCTCTGCCGGGTTTGAACCCGCGTACCTTGAGTCATGAGGTGGGAACGTTAACCCTAGACTACGGAGGCCGCTAAACTATTTATATTAGCTACATACTGAACAATTCTTCTTTACTGTAAATGTGTGGGAAACACTTGTTGTGGGGGAGTCCTTGCTTTTTGGACACATGTCACAATAAAACAATATTTCTCCTCTGAATCCTTTCACTTCTGAATTGGAGCAAACTGCATAATCCTTGGAGAGCAGTATCTTCTGGGATATAATTCCGTGTAGTCTGTTGAAAGTCATCTGTTGTTTAGGAGTAACTGATTGCGTCCATCTTCAGTGTCAAAGAATTTCCTCCAAAATGTAAGTTGACTTTCAGCAGACTGCATGGTGTTATATCCCAGAAGATAGTACTCTTCATAACTACTGCTGTGAGAACCTGAAATCCTGCACAATCTGTTGTTACTTTCCCCATCAGGTGCCTGAATTAGGTGCAGTTTGCCATTCAGATGGTCTATTTTTCTCTTTTGGGTCATTTTGTTTTAAATGTTTCCTACCAATCCTTCAGTCACTTTCTTGTGGAACTACAGGTGAGACAAAGTTGGAAGTTTTGCTGGCTGCCCATTCATGTTATACAGGTTTTTTTTTTACTTACATATCTGTTTGTTTCAGCAGCTATTACCTCAAACAAAGTTGCGCTAAAAATAGCATAAGAATACATGTGGTGAAATAGACACTTGTCTGTTTTGAGATAGTTTATAACCAGGTGAGGCACAAAATATTATACAGAAATCATGGTCATTTTCATCCCAGAGAGCCCAATCTTCATTATCAATGTGTTTGTCACAGCCACCACCACCTCCGTTCACATTTGCTTGATCATCGCCAGAATTACTGCAACTGTCACTTAAATCAGCCCCTTTTATTTCAGCATCAGGAGCAATAGGATCAGATATACCAATACCTGAATCCTGACTAAATTCACTGAAAGCATCCAAGTTGTCATGCATGCTGTCCAATGCATGCCCACTGGAACACACTATTGGAATATAACTACAGAGAAGAACATATGCAGACCCTTCAAAAAAACCTGTTATAAAACTCACAAAAGTGTTACAACAAATGGTGTAGATTCTAAAGGGTTCTGACGATGGTGGATGACACACGGGATTACTGGAGTTTTGGACTTTTTCCATTGCTCAGAATTCTAGGTAACAGAGGACACGACGTTTCGGAAACTGGATCTGTTTCCGTCTTCAGGTGAGACAGGAAGACACCTACTCAGTTGGGCCCCTTAGAAATGCCAGGTCCAGTGACTGAGATTAGCTCTTTCTAAGGGGCCCAACTGAGTAGGTGTCTTCCTTTCTCACCTGAAGACGAAAACAGGTCCAGTTTCCGAAATGTCATGTCCTCTATTACCTAGACTTCTGGACAGTGCAAAAAGTCCAAAACCCCAGTAATTCTGTGAACAAATGGTGTGTTAATACCACTGCAAAGAGGAAGGCTAGAATGATGCACTGACACAGTTTGTCTTCCTCAGAATGACTCCTGATTGTCTATTACAGGTTCTTACCTTGGGGTCTGTGGATAAATTTCAGGGGATCCATGATCTTGGATGGGAAAAAAATTATATCTTTATTTTCATTAACCCTAACTGAAATTTAGTATTTCCTTCGATCAGGAATGTAGGCAACAAACCACAGTAGCAGTAGGAGTACCTGTGACTTTGTCACTAGTAGCAATCACAGATATTTTCTTATAACTAGGGACCAGATTTTAATGCAAATGCATATTTCTTTCTTGGAACCAGAAAGTATGAATTACTTAATTTCTTAAATTTTGGACAGGGTTTGATGGTGCATATAAATGCATATTTTGCCTGTTTTATGAATAAGCATCATATTTTCAGAGATCTCTATTTATACTGCATATTTCCTTTTTAAGATGTTTATCATATATCTTTTCTAATTTTATGTTCAAATTTTCAATCATGGTCGTGTGTATACAATTTTTCTTTTCTGTATTAGAATATGTTGCATATTTGACTCAACATTTTGTCATGATTCATGTTTCTGATGCAGTACCCAGGACGGGACTTCCCTGATCCCTCTACTCGTAACTTGCCTCATCCACGTACCATCAAAGTGGCCACAAAGAGCTAGTCGGAAGTGTTCACATGTAGCCGCTATCAACGTAATACAATTCAACCGATAAGGGATTTCACCTATTTTTTCCGAAGTCTCCATGAGGTTCGTTACGCTTCTTCATTTGAAGCTGGGGGCCATTCACATTAGTGGTGACTAGTCTGTAGTTAAGTTTGTTTAGCTTTCTGTAGTCGTGCCGAAAGTGAACGTAAGTCAGAAAACTAAATTACAGCTGTATCAGCGGGAGTTCAAAGGAGAGATGATAAGTACAGATAACAATTCTTTATTGCCCAGCCTATGAGAAAACAGTTGGTTGTGAAAAACGCTTTCAAGTGCATTTGAACACTAATATACACAAAGAGAATATTAAAATTAAATCCACGAAAAGTGCTCCTGTTCAAAAATTGCATAATGAATTTTCTAATAATAGTTTTTCACAGTTTTCCTTTGATATGTGTGAAGCCTTTTTAGTGGCAGATATTCTGCTGTGGAAACTAACCATTCCTACTCTGAGAAACTTCATAGAGAAGTATACACAGTGAAAAGTGCCGGATGAATCTACATGAAGCGGTGTTATAATCTTACAATTGAAAGCATTAGAGATAAGATTCAATATAATTCTGTTTGGGTATCAATCGACGAAACACAAGATTGTGAGGGATGGTTTATTGCAAATTGTATAGTTGGATCCCTTAATAAGAATGAACAATCTACCCCATATCTTCTTGCGGTAGAGCAATTTGAAACCACAAATAGCTCCGCAGTTTCTGAATTTTTTTATCAATTCCACGAATTTACTATGGCCAAATGGCATTCAGTATGAGCGCATATTGCCCTTTGTGACTGATGCCGCAATTTATATGATGAAAGCCGGTACTGCTCTTAAAGTTATATTTCCAAATATGACACATTTGGCTTGGCTTGCCCATGGGTTGCACCGTGTTGCAGAAACAATTCATGCAAATTTTCTGCTCGTTAACAAGTTGGTGTCTTCTGTGAAGAAGGTATTTGTTAAAGCGCCATACAAAAAAGAATCCTTTAAAGCAGTAGCACCGAGCGTTCCAATTCCAGCAGAACCAATTTTAACGAGCTGGGGCACGTGGCTGTGTGCAGCGAGTTATTATACCGAACATTTAGAAACAGTTAGGAATGTCGAGAATACATTTGATCCCAAAGGTGCAGCATCAATTCAAAATGCCCAAGATGTACTAAAAAATGCAGAACTAGAAAGTAATCTTTCCTGTATATCTGCTCACTTCTCTCATCTTCCATCCGCCATTTCCTCACTGGAGGCAAGCAATAGCAATACTACTTTGTATCAGTCGTTAAGTGTGTTCAAAACCACTGTTTCCAAATTGAATTCGGTTCCTGGAAGAGTTGGTGAAGTAGTAAAGGAAAAAGTACACAGCATTCTTTAAAAAAATCCTGGATATGAACAAATTTTAGCCGGTAAACGTACTGAACTGCCAAGTAAAAAAATCACTAACAGTGGAGCAAATAGCAGCTTTTGTACATGCGCCCCTAAGTTCCTGTGAGGTGGAAACAAGTTTTTCCCGCTATAAGGACATCTTATGAGACAATAGGAGGCGACTAACTATGGAAAACCTGAAACATTTAGTAATTGTGAACTGCAACAGAAGAGAAGTTGAAAGTTCAGAGAACTAAATGTGAGTACCATTGGTTTTTTAAATTTGTAATAAAATATGTTGGCTTTGTTGCATGATTTGTATTTAAGTATAGCTTTTTATTGCAAGTGAATCATTCAGTGATTACATAATATGAACTTAAATATTGATTTGTTGGTCTAAAAATAATGTAAAATCAATTTTAATATTTTATATAAATTTTTATGTGCATATTCTAGTGCGTATTTTGGAAGTTTTACATGCATAAATGCATACATATTTAAGAGATTATTAGGGCATAAAAATCCGGTCCCTACTTATAACATTACAGTTGTTGCAGATAATCTTGAAATATTTTTTATACTCATCACTACTTCAAAATTATGGTAGTTATTAGACCTGCTGTTAGATTGCATGTGATTGCAGTCTTCTTGTTTGCAGATGCTTGTGCAATATAGCTGGCCAACTATTGGGCAACTCTGTGCTCAGTAGTCATTCACCCACCAAACTGTGAAGTCACATGTTTTCATTTTGATGACCCAGACATCTGTGTTGCTTTCCAGTATTCTTTGTCTACAGTTTTTTGTCAGTCAGTATCTGGAAGGAGGTCATCCTCACTTGCCAGCTGCCCTTTACCCCCAGGAAGATTCCTGGTACTCATTTCTGTTAGAGGCTGACAAGGGAATGGTCCGATCTGACATGTCGAAACCTGCCCTGATTTTTTTTTTCACTGCAAGAGTACGCAACAAAATCCGCTGTCAAAATTTTAGCTGCTAATACGCACTGCAAGTATTTTTTAAAAATTGCCAAAGTTACTAATTTTTTGTGTACATGGAACCACTTGTACCAGAGGTTTGTACAACCCCAGCTGTGGCGAGAGAGCGCGAGCTTGACCTTGGGTAACTAGGACAAACGATTGTGCACTGTTAACACGTACCTCAAAATAAAATGGTAACTATGGTTGGATCTGGATAGTAAATCACTTGCAAATACTGTCAGAGTAACTATCAAAAGAAAAACTAACGAGTACTTGTCAGATTACAATGCATTTGTGCCGTGCTATCTCTCTAATGATGCACCGGAAGCCTAGGCTGTGAGTCAGCCGTGTTGCAAACCGCTCTACTCTGCTAGTGGTGGACATTTCTCCAAGGGTCTGGCAGGCTATAATATTGGCCATGTTCAGCAATTTTTAAAAAATACTTGCCATTCATATTAGCAGCTAAAATTTTGACAGTGGATTTTGTTGTGTGTACTCTTGCAGTGAAAAAAAATCAGGGCAGGTTTCGACATGTTGGATCGGACCATTGCCTTGTGAGTTGACCTTAGGACCATAGTGCTGCTGGAAGCATTATGTTAATTGAAAAAGCCAGTGATCTCATCATGAATCAAACCTGCAACCGTCTGGCTTGTAGCATAATGCATCAACCAACTGTGCTTCCACATGCTCCTCTTTCTTGGAATGAGTGAACGTATTAGCCAAAGTTGATGGCAAATAAACTGATGTTAAGTAGTTATAAATTCTTATCTGTTGTCATATATAACACTATAATTATGTGCACTGAACATATGCCTTTATGAGAAGGATATAGTTCCATTATGTATTGCCTTGTTTCTGTTAAGCTTCAAAAAGTCTCTACAAGGTGTGTATCAATAACTTGTGATATGAGACTCTCATAGCAGTGACTATGAAAATTACTGACTTCTGGGTTATGAAGCTGTTTTGCCTGGTGGCTCATTACCAACTTCTGTTCTATCCTGTAGATGGAGGTAGCAGGTTCTTGTATACTAGACTATGTGGCATCACATCTGAAAAGACTGTAATCTTTTTCTATCAGTTGGTATTAAAGAGCTTGGTGAGGGAATAGAAATTTTGTCAGTGAATGGATTTTTGATATTCCATACTGTGATAAGTAATTATGACAAAGAGAATAGAGCATACCAAACACTTGTGGAATATCTTAAATATCTTGCAAAGGAGATCCAAAATTAGTCATGTCCCAGTGTCCTGAGTACATCAGAAAGCGTTAAGGGGTTAAATGCAGTAATGTAAGAATTTGTCATTGCCTGCAGTATTAAAAAAAGAGAAGAAATTATGGGTTTGTAGTGAGACGTTTTTAAAAGTACATTTAGGCTTTCATGTTCAAGTATTTAGTACATTAATTATGTAGGCTGGAACACTTAATAAAATTATGCAGGTAGGACAGAAAGGAAATGAAGACTGCTTAATATAAGATATGTTTGCAGCAAATGTAAGAATCAGATATATATATATATATATAAGTATATAGCTCATTCCTTTTCCTTCTAACTAACTAATTTCATGGAGCTGAGCCCTTCTCAAGAAACCGCAAGTCACACAGCTACACAAGCACTTCCCAACATTTTATGGAACTCGAAGGTTTATTACTGTGTTCACATGAGCCCTCCACTGGTCCCTGCCTTGAGCCGCATCAATCCAGTCCATAACACCACATCCTTTTCCTTCACTTCTGTTAATAGATGGTGTGTGAAGACAAATGTAAATTGTATGTTAAGGAATTCTGTCATTGAAATACTTGTTATGGGTATGTTCTGTTAGATCGGGCACATCTCCAGACAGCTTGCAACCTGAAGTTTCTGAATGCTATTGCTCTCTTGGGTGAGATCTTCCATCAGGTGCGTCTTCCAGATGGATCACCCATAAACATTCTGGCATCAGCTGTACTTCAGTACCAAGACATGCTGCTGAGTGGGGAGGAACATGAGATGGAACTGTTTACAACTCAGGTTCGTCATTTGTTGTTTTATAAATAAATAGCATTCCTAACAACAGCAAACAGTTGTCTGTCTGGGTTTTATTGTTAGTATGAATTGTCTCAGTGAAGAGTTGGTAAAGATTCAGGGATGATTTGAGAATGGAGTAAATTAAATTGAACATAAAAGTATAAGGCATGGAATGGTACAATGGGCCAGAAGTGACCGCAGTACAAGGGACTTAGTCCCACCCCACTAGCAATAAAAAAAAATAAGGCATGGCATGCTCATTTGAAAACTGTAGATGTTTGTAAAGAATTTTAATTATTTTTTCAGTATGCATCCTATTGTGTCATATGTATGATATATATATATATATATAATGGGGGCAGTCTACACAACAACATATCCAAATAAAGCAAAATAGTTTATTGGCTGTTGACGCTACATGTTTTGACCCTTATGCTGAGTCATCATCAGACATATAATAACACTAGTATTACTTCTTGAATTGCATTTTAATTCAGTATGGATCCATATTGTGTTCTTATGAGTTTTATATACATAATTTGAATTTACAATTAAAATCTCGATGTGTAGACAGTAAAAATTAAAATTAAAATTGTACAAAAATTGAGATATTTGTAATATATGTTATATCCCATCGTGGTGGCCCGGGTTCGATCCTGGTTCTGGCCAAGTGGGATTTGTGGTGGACAAAGTGGTGCTGGGGCAGGTTTACTCCAAGTACTTCGGTTTCTCCTGCCAATCTTCATTCCACCAATTGCTCCATAATCACCCTGACCTATCATCTGGGGCTGGTACAATAGGCCAGAAGTGGCCACAATACAAGGGACTTAGTCCCACCCCACTAACATTAAAAAAAATATGTTATAAACCTATTTAAAACTTTGTGACCACTACGTATTGATATAATGTTCCAGGTGGTAGGAATAATTATGGTGTGGGGTGCCTGCGTGCCAAGCTCCTCTTTCATAAATTAGGTTGTGTTCATTTGACCTTCCTTTTGTTGTGTGAAGCTTATGCTCGTTATACTGTGTATCACTCAATAGGTTGTTTATATTTGGAGTGCTGTATTCTAAATTGTTTAATGTTATGTGTAAAGGCAGTTCCCCGTTATGATGATGTTATGTTGTAGCAGTTCAGTCTCATTCCTACCACTTGAAACAATATATCATATGTAGTAGTCATACACCTGATGATGATCCAACATAAGGGTTGAAACATGTAGCGTCAACAGCCAATAAACAAATGTTGATACAGTATTGTGTATTTTATTTATTTCTTTTTTGAAAATATTGTTCTGTAGACTGTCCCCATTTATACAGGATAATTCAGAAAGATGGACACAGTTTCAGTTGGCTGTATTTCCTGAATTATATATTGCATTTGAATTCTGTAAATTACATTTGATTATACATACATGGAAGTTTATAGATGTTCAGTGTGCCCCCCTCCGGCTGCACGGATAACATCTAGACGGTAGCTGAATTCATCCCACACTCGATGACAAATATCTTGCGTCACTAAGTTCACCGCAGTTGTGATACGGTTTCTTAGGCCATTCAGATTTGTGGGAAGAGGTGGTACGTAAGCTGCATCTTTCACGAATCCCCACAGGAAAAAGTCGCAGGGTGTGAGATCAGGAGACCTCGGTGGTCAGAACTGAAGTGCCAGGTCTTCATTCCCCATGCGACCTATCCATCGTTGAGGTAGAGATTCATTCGGGAAACGTTGGAACATTCAGGTGCCAATGGGGTGGAGCTCCGTCCTGCTGGAAAATGTAATCTCCTGAATCTTCATTCATTTGAGGAACAAGCCAGTTTTGCAGCATTCTAAGATACGTTACTCAACAGTGTTTTCATCAAAAAAGAAAGGTCCAAAAACCTTTGTTAACGATATTGCAAAGAACACATTAACTTTCGGGCTGTCCCTCGCATGTTCGAGTGTTAGACCGGGATTTTGTAGCCCCCCATACGCGAACATTGTGCCTGTTGACTTTCCCACTTAGGTGAAATGTAGCTTCATCGCAGAAACAATTCATCTTCCATGATTTTGAGCATACAGTCACAAAATTCTACACGCTTTACCTTATCGTTTGCACGAAGAGCCTGTACCAGTTGTAGGTGGTATGGTTTGTACACTAAGTGGTGCCTCAGTACATGCCAGACAGTTGTTTGTGATAGTCCAAGTTCTCTACTAGCACTACGGGTTGACTTCATTGGGCTACGCTCAAAGCTCACTCGAATGCGCTCCACGTTCTACTCCGATACACGAGATCGGCCCGGGCTTTTACCCTTACACAGAGAGCCAGTTTCATCAAATTGTTTATTCCAACAATAAATGCTCTTCCTCGTTGGAGGTTGGATGTTAAACTTGCGACGAAATGCACAATGCATCGCAGTCGCAGACTCACTTTTACTGAACTCATGAATGCAAAAAATCTTGTGTTGCATAGTAGCCATCTCGCTTACAACTGACACGGTGCTGGAGTGCTCTAGCAGTAATATTAGAAACTTTACAACATCCTCTTTCAAATGTACTTTACAGAATTCAAATGCAATCTATAGTTAAGGAAATATAGCCAATTGAAATTGTGTCCATCTTTCTGAATCACTCTGTATATTACAATTCAAATTGTATTATGCCTGCAATTTCTCTTTGAAGACCTGGCATTTTCCCTAAAGTAGAGTTTCTCCGTGGTTAAAGATCCTTTTTCCCACCTGCATGTGAAGTAGGATGCTGAAGCTTGGGTGGAAATGCATTGCTGTTGTCATATCTTCATTTCAGCTTCAAACTTCAAAGCATGTAGCAGTGTGAGTACATACCAGTATGTTTGGTGGTGGAAAGAATCATCAGGTGGTTCACTCGCAAAATGCAGTGTTTCGTATGACAGGAATACTGGAAGGTGATAAAGGTTAACACACTGGGCTGAGTAGAACAGCCATGAGGTATATGCAGTGCTTTTCTTCTGGCTGTATGATAGCTGTACTGTCCTTCATTTTTCTTGCAAAAATTGGAATTCCTTAGCAAAACAAATTGCCATAACATCATTTCTTGAAAATGAACATACATCAATGTGAGATCACATATGGATTGATATATTGAATGTTTTCATGAAAATTTGTCACTTAGTTATATAATTTGGAACGGTGCATGTGCTTGAGTACCCCTGTTCCCCCTCCCCCAGATAAAGGTACTGGTTATGTGTATGAGAATTTGAATCCATTCTGTGAATTTGTGAAAGTTGAAAATCTGTTTGTATTTATATCATTTTTGTTGCTCCAGTTTTCATGCTGAAGCATCAGCGCACATTACACTGGTTAAATTGAAAGTGGATATTGTGGGTTTCTGCCCAGTGTTTCAACCTCTTAGTTCTTATGAAATGAATGGAATGAATCTTTGTGTTGGGATGCTAATGAAAAGGTTGAAGTTTGCACCTTTCTGTTGTGCAGCTGGCAGTAAATGGCCGGAAGCTGTATGACTGCCGGGCAGGTGAGCTGGAAGAATTGATGCTGCGTGTTCGGACAACCCTCATGTCCCGGAACTTGAGTGGACAGTGTCGCTGTTGGTTGCTGCTTGCCCTGGATCTTGCAACCAATCGCTATGCCCCACTGTCAGGGCAGCTGCAGGCATTTTATCAGGTGTCTGCTTTCTTATATGTTGATGCATGCAGTTATGAGCATTCATAGCTTCTGATTAACTCGATACAATTTAATGACACCATCTCAGTTTTCTGGATATTCACTTCAATTCATCGTGACCCATCTGTTCAGTTTTCTTTCAAATGTTCTTTGCTCGAAGTGTAGGTATTTGAGTGAGGTTCTGTCTGATTGTTCATCTGTACTCCCACATGTGTCACCAATCATGAAACTGTTCAGTTTTAATCAAATTTGTTATTCTAGGTTGACCTATATATATTCATTTTTGTACCATCATGAGGGTATTATAAATCGATGATAAAAGTGCGAGGAAGTGCTATCTGTATTCGCACGCAACTCAACTACCATGAAGATGTTCCTCCGAAATGTTGGTTAAAACCAAGAATACACGGCGCCAGATCCCAAAAGACGACTTTCTTCTTCAAGAGGGAGGAAGTTGAAATATGTATTGGAAACACTTCAAGAGAGAAAAGATACCACTTGGGTGGCAGACGCTAATATACTCTATTAAATAGGGAGTTTGAAAACTAATGAGAGAGGCTAGACCAGTAATCTTTAGTGGCCTTGATTGAGATGTTACATGTGCTGCTGTTTTGATTCCTCAAGTGTGTTCAGCTACTAGAGCAAAAGTCATCATTTTTCATGTGTGTGTGTGTGTGTGTGTGTAAGCTTTTATGAGAACTCTGTTTTGTAGTGTTTGAGCGGAATGATATGTCATATGTTCTAAGGCAGAGATGTGCAGTAGAATTTTGTGTGAAGCTCAGAAAAAGTAATGAATAGATGAAGAAAGCAGTCTTCTGGGATTTGGCACCGTGTATATGTGGTGTTAACCGACGTTTCGGAGAAACGTATCGCCTCCATCTTCAGGGTAGAAGAAAAAATAGAAGAAATCTGCAAGCGAATAGACCGTAAGAACCGGTAAAAGCAGACTGTGTGCTTACGGTCTCTTCGCTTGCAGATTTCTTATATTTTTTCTTCTACCCTGAAGATGGAGGCGATACGTTCCTCCGAAACGTCGGTTAACACCACATATACATGGTGCCAAATCCTAGAAGACTGCTTTCTTCATAGTCACCACTGTGAAAGCCTCAAATCTTACATAATGAATAGATGTTACAGAATGCATGTGTAGCAGAAGCAATCAGCTGAGATACAGTGTCTCGATGGTGAAATCATTTTGAAGACAAAAATGAAAGGACAGTTGACATTCAGAGTGGGAGACCAGATACTGCTGTCAGAGATTTGAATATTGATAGAGCAGAACAACTGTTGAAGGAGGACAGGAGAATAGTGTTACAGGAATTGCCTCTCAGTTTAAACGTGTCATTTGAAAGGGTTCACCATATCATTACAATGGAGTTAGGCATAAGTCAAGTGTGGGCAAGGTGGGTTCCTTGTGACCTCAACAATGAGCAGAAACGAAAGCATCTGGAAGTCTATCAAAAAAATGTTACTCTTGTTAAACAAACCCCTGACTTTCTCTCATCCATAATTTCTGCTGAGTTTTGGATAAGGCATTATAACCTGGAATCAAAACAACAGTAAACTGTATGGGAACATGAAAATTGTCCACCAAGAAATTTTGCACAGGATCATCATCAGGAACAGTGAAGGTCATATTAGAAAAATCCGCGAGCTGCAGCCATCTGCTCAAGCTTGTTCCCTGCTTGCATATTTGTCTGTCCTGAAGATGGAGGTGATATGTTCCTCTGAAACATCGGTTCACACAGGATCTACACGACACCACATCCCAGAAGACGGCATTCTTCATAGTCACTGCTGTGAAAACCTCAAATCTGATTTTAACTCAGGAGGTATTATTCTTCAGCACTGGCTGCTTCTGAAGCAAGTTGTGAGTGGTGTTTACTATGAAAATGCACTTCAGAATCATTTGAGGAATGTTATTCAGAAAAAGAGAACAGATTTCTTGAAGAAATTATCGTTTCTGCTTCAAGACAATGCACATGTGATGACTGAGGACTAGCAGACATTGATGGAACACCTCTGGAACACCCAACCTGCAGTCTCCATATGGCTCCCGTGCATTTGTAGTGCATAAATACAGCTATAAGGACAGAAATTTCGCATTGAAACTGAAATGAGACAAGCCACTGGCACTACCCTATGCAGGATGTCCGGAAATGGCTATATACAAGTGTTTGAGAAGTGGGTGGGGCACTGCAAAATGTATGTAGTGTGTAAAGGGCATTATTTCAGAAAAAAAAATTCCCAGTACTCAGATAATGAGTAATGGGAGTAATCTCATTACTTTCCAAAGTCCCCTCTTACCCACGTAATGTATTTTGCTTAAAAAAAGAAAGTAAGCTTATGAGTTCGCCATGCTGTCTCTATGTCTGTCCATCCTCCATTTCAATAAGAAAAGAAGGATTTCATCACATAATCATGCACCTATAAGTCCAGAACATTAGCAGTTGAGCTAAACTGAATTTTATTCTTGAACTATAAGTTCATATTATCTAAATAAGATATTAACAATGCAGGATTTATAGGACTGAAAGTCTGCACTAGTAGAATAAGCTTTATAATTGTACCCAGAGGTCCATGTTTAACCAGAAATTTCTGCCTGAGGCCTGCTCCCAGTACATTGGATTATTTAAATTTATTGTCATGTTGCCAGAAGGTTTATATCTGTAGTGTCCTATTTTTGTTTTCAAATTATTTAAAAGTGACATGACAGATTGTGCAACAGTCTTCCCCCCCCTCCCTTGCAGGCATGCTCAGGTAATTTCTGTATATGACACTAATTTTGCACTTCCCATGTTTGACTGGCATGGTCTGTGTGAGCAAGAGTGCCAGAGATAGCAGTATTATGGCAGAGAGTGTTGGCCAGAGATATGAGAGGTGTCACATCTGATGAGTTTTGCATGGCAACAGTGACTTCATCATTACTGAGTGACTATAGATGTGCATAAAAGTTTTGTGGGCTCCAATAATGGCAAATAATGCCTCCACACTTGTCTGAAAATTAGACAGACATGTATACGCTGAATTTCTCATTTTAGTTCCAAGATATTTGTTAAGCAGAAGACAGAGGGATGTATTTAATTTGAAATGCCCTTTTTATAGATAAAGCAAAGTAATGTGTATTGAAACATGAATTGTAGTTAATTAACTGACTTACTTAACAATTATTTCTCTTAGTCATATTTATTCATTTACAAAATGAATCCTGCATTTATATTAATAAATGCATTGGTGAGGTGTGAAGTGTAATGTTGCTAAAGGTTGTACTTTTACAGTTCATTAAAAAGATTGAAACAACCATAACACCTGACCAATATATAAATTCAATAGAAAGATATGACTCCTCCCATGTGGGGTTAAAGTAAATGGTAGTAGTCGAAATTCTGTATTTGTACATACTACCTGTGTGTGTGTGAGACATTTCAGCAACCAAATTTGATAGGATGCAATTTGGCATTCCCTTATACTGTGATAATATCTACTGCACACTCACCAGCAGCAAGAAGCATGTGGACACCACTGATCATGAGTTCTTATGTAGTGTCTGCCTCATAGCTTCTCCCACTTTACCTTTTCCCTTACCATCTGTGTACAGGTACCAGTCCTTAAGCATTGGCAGGTTCCATTGCCTGTATTTCATGATCTAATTAAGTGTTAATGTCTGTGGGCCTTTCTGGGGAAGCATTGGCACGTGTTTGTTCAAACTGGTAATACATGAATCAGGAGCAGGCAGTGTGCAAGAGTATGAGGGTGCAAGGGCGCTAATTACACAATTCAATATTTATACTTACTTATACTTACCAATAATATTGTGTCATGTAGACCCATTTCTAGGAAACAAGGTGACAAAACACATTTCCATAGAGAGTGATTCTTAGAACTGGTTATTGAAAATGTTTCGTGGGACACGAAAAATGGAAGTAAACTTATGGAAACCAGAGTGTTACTGTGAAATTAACACACATTTCTATAGAGGTGGATTTCTAGGAAACAACTCAGTACAAAAAGCATCTCCATGTAAACTAAGATTCAGCATAGGTTTCCGTGGATATGAACAAGCAACAAACATTTTCCATGGTTACTGCTACACTATAAAAGCAGATGTGCAGATAAGTTACGGTCTTGATTTTGTGGGGCGCCCTATCTGACTAGAGGACGGGTCTGTCTTTTGTATATGCTGATGGTCCTTGCCAGCACAGTCTTTGCGCTGGCAAGAGCCAGCAGCATATACAAAAGACAGACCCGTCCTCTCGTCAGAGAAGGCGCCCCACAGAAACAAGACCGTAACTGTCAAATGATAATAATTAACATGTTGGGGCTCGGCACACATACTACCTGACTGACTGACCGACCGTCAGTCGCAATGTAACTCTGACTCTGACTCTGACTCTGACTGAGAATGCATTCATTGCCTGTGTGGAAGCGGGATCGAATACCTCCACTGCGACCCTGCAAGTCGTACGAGGTGGCAAAAAGGGACATCTCAGAATTGAGACAGTAATGTATGGTCGCAAGTACCAAGGGACTCAGACCTGAGAAAGACTGTGCTGGCAAGGACCAGCAGCATATACAAAAGACAGACCCGTCCTCTAGTCAGATAGGGCGCCCCACAAAAACAAGACCGTCACTGTCAAACCTGGGGCTCGACACCAAGATTTACTGACTGCCAGTTGCAATGTGACTTTGACTTGCATGCATTCATTGTTCATTCATAAGCGACTGGTCCTTCATCATTTGTAATTCATTCATGAATCAGAAGTGAATGATTTGTAAATCAGAACCAAGTCAGTCACTGTAGAAGAAAGACTAGAAGACAAGACAGTTATAGTCCAGCCAGAATGGAGCAAGTCTTAAGCAGTCATTGATTGTGAGCTGTTATAATTGATTATGATTAAGAGTGATTGTAAAAGAAGGTGTTAATAAATCCAGTCATCCAGCCTAGAACCCATTATTATTGGTCTCAGAGCCATAAACATGTGACAGTATGAAGCTAAATTTTTGGAATAAAAATATAGCATGTAATATTTTTCTCCAGAAATTTCTCATCCAGATGTAAGGGTGTGCAAGCAAATATAGCTCTTTTTAGGTCATATATTGTACTCTAACATTGACAGGAGTCATGTTTGGGGTTTCTGGTATACAGTCATGTAATCTGAGATGTCGGGTTTTTCCTTACATCAGAAAAATGTTCCATTTGAATGTCAGACTGAGTCCGATTTGATATACAAACAAGCTCAGTTGCCAATATATGTATTCTTGAAAGGTTTACAGAAATTAATTTCAGTGATATGCTTTATTTTTCTGGATGTAGTGGCGAATTGTCCTAGCAGTGATCAATTTTCAGGTTGTTTAATACCCATTATTGAATGTGTGCTTATGTTATGTAATGGATTGCAGGTGCACCTGGGAGCAAATGCCATCATGCAGCTCCAGCGTCTCCAATTGGGCCTTAAAGTTGACACAAATAATACCCACACAGAACTGAATCATGTCTCTGTACCAGACATGCCTGAGTCTGTTGAAAAGAAATTGGTCGGTGAAGATGCAAGTGGCATACTGGCCAAGTGCAATTCTGTTGATCAGACCATAATTGAGAATGGTGCATTCAGGCCAAGAAATACTGCAGCAAGGACAGAACTGCTTGGTGCAAAACCCGGTTTTGGAAGTGGAAGAAAAACTGGAGAAAAACCTAACCAAGCAAGGGTAGATGGAATCAAAGCTGGTACTTATGGTAGTGGTGATTGTGATGAGGGAAAGAAATTGAGTTCATCAAGAGAGGAACAAGGTTGGAAAAAGCATTTGGGCCATATGAAACAAGATGTGGATCAAAATGAGGATGTATGGGGCTCTCCTCGTGGACAGAAAAGTGAGCGGTGGGGCCACGATGATCGTTTTGAGAAGGATTACGACTTTTATGGCAAGCAGACACAGAGAGGTGAAGGAACATTTAGACCTAGAAACAGGACTGGTAACAGTGAGAACTGGAGAGACAAGAAAGGAAGTGAATGGAAGGACCAAAAGAATATTCCTAAAAGTGAAACCAATGCAGTTGAAACTATAGACACTACAGTGACTTGCCCTCCTCTTCCTGAACTTCCTGAAGAAGAGAACTGGGACTGAATATAGTAGCCCATCTTCTGCACAAAGTGAGGCCCATATACATGTATGTGTCCATGTACATTAGTTCCTTGTGTACTAGTAGAATTATATAGGATAACATGCCGTCCTATTCAGTTTTGCAACTGTACACTGTGAACATAGAATGTATGAGATTACAAAAACACTCTCTGATGGTCAGCCATTTTTTAGTTCTAGGTGAGACAAATGCTTTTGAAGTGTGAATTTTAATATGTTGATGAATTTGTACAGGTACAGTGAAAAGTGTGAGTGCTAATTTAGTTGCATATGTTCGGTTTTTCTTAAATAGTGCATAATATGATATATGTGCATCAGTGTATAGCTAGGCAAAGGAATACTGCAGGTTAAATTCAGGGGCTCTCAACCTGTTGGTTATGACATCTAGGGGCTCACAATATCAGCCAATAGATTCTAAAGGATTGTGATGAACATGCATATACAGGGTGGAGCAGAGGAAACGCATGTTTTTAACATAAGAATAACTTTGTTGATTTTCAAGATAAAACCTTTTTAATTACACAAAAAGAAAGTATTTTAACGCATTTTTAACTTACATTACTTGTGGAAAATAATGTCAGTCAGATGATGACCTTGCTGGACATACAGTTGGAGCCTCTCCTCAAAATTCTGCTTCGCATTCTCCAACATGTCTTCCAGCCCAGCTGTGATTTCTTGATGAATGGAAAGTTTCAACTCTTGGATCATTTGTTGTCTGTTTGTGTACACTTTTGTCTTGAGGTATCCCACAAACCAATAGATCAAGGGAGCGCAGGGGCCAAGAAACATCACCAAAACGCGAGATCACATGTTGAGGGAACATGCATCGAACAACTTCCATTGATGCTCTTGCTGTGGTAGCTGTGGTGCCATCCTGTTGGAACTACATTTGTCTCATGATTACCTGATGCCTTAGGAGTTCTGGATGCAGGAAGTTGTTTAACATGTCGATGTAGAGCGCCGAAGTCACTGTAACTGCAGTTTCCCCTTCTTCAAAAAAGTAGGGACCAAGGATCCCTAACTGCACCACACTGTCACTTTTGAGCTGTGGAGAGGTATTTGGTGTAACTCTTGTGTGTTCTCCCCTGACCAGAACCGGCTGTTTTGTTTGTTTACAAATCCTTCAGATGGAAATGTGCTTCATCACTCATCATTACGATGTTGTTAGCATCTTCAGTAAGTATGGTGAGCATTTCCTCACAAAACTCTCTGCGTTGTGCAAAATCCCTTTGGCCAGCTGGTGGACAATCATTATTTTGTAGTGATGAAATTGTAACTCTTTGTGTAGGATGCAATGTAGCAAACAACGTGACATACTCAAAGCTAATGCCTGACACCTAGCAGAACGTCTGGGACTAGCAAGAACCGCCCTTCTCACTGTGTAAACATTTTCTGGGTTCCATACTGAATGGAGAATCCAGGTGATTTCCTCTTCATGACAGATCCAGTAGTTATAAATGCGTCAACCCATCGGAGTATAGTGTTATGATCCGGAATTGTTCCTCGATGCTCAACATTGAACTTTCAATGGAAAAGACATTGGACAGTAACTACAGAATCACTAATTGTCAATAGATTTTCCGTCAAGTGCAACAATATATATTTTGGTCACTTATTTATCTCATCTGCCTTACATGTTTCGGTTCCAAGGAACCATCTTCAGAGGCACTTACAACAAATCATGAAAACACTGGCACAGCTCAACATCCACAGTATGTAGTTATTTGTGGAAACTATTACATATATCGGAGTGTAAAGCACAACACTTCCCAGTATCTTGAATGCAGGTATAGCACTTGCACTTTGTGGATGTTGAGCTGTGCCAGTGTTTTCATGATTTGTTGTAAGTGCCTCTGAAGATGGTTCCTTGGAACCGAAACATGTAAGGCAGATGAGATAAATAAGTGACCAAAATATATATTGTTGCACTTGACGGAAAATCTATTGACAATTGGTGATTAATAGTGTAACGGACCAAAATGAAACAATACAAAATCACTGTTTCTAAAAAAACTATTTGACAGCAAAAACACGATACTCTACATTCCAATGCACCATGGCTACTGAAATTGCATTGTCTATGCTGTCTACGGGCTCACACCCAAGGTCATCAACTCCAGAATTGCCGAGTACTAGCCATTTGAAAAACATGCATTTCCTCTACTCCGTCCTGTACAATTTAATGGTAGAGAAAGCCCCATACATTGGGAAAAATTCTTCCAGCTGCTATTGGCATGGTTACTGTTATGGTCAGGGTTCTGACAGGAGACAACATTGAAGCATTCCATTGCCCATTGGCACTGTCCCACTGGATCACAGGCATAGCAAAGATGATATCATTCCAGTGGTCAAGTTTCAAATCATGATTCAGCCATGCGACAGATTTACAACTTGACGACTGAATGAAAATATCTAAGAGCTATATGGCAAGGTAGGACACAAATGAGCGAGAGACAGTAAATAGGTCACAAATGGAAGTAAAACAGCTGTAATGAATCTAATAGGTTTTCTATGTGTATCACTAGGTAGCAGCACAGTCCAGCTTCACGACAGTCTAGGTAGCAGCACAGTCCAGCTAGATATTTTCTGTGGTACCAATGCCAGGGAGTGTAAATGAACTTAATTGATAAATATGTACACTTAATATTTGGAAATTAATAAGCACTTGTTTGTAGAGTGCATATTATAATGTTGCTGTCACCACAGGCTGGCTGTTTCTGGATATAGATGTTGGTACATCTCAAAATGGATGATCTGAAGTTGTGACAGAGGCAAATTGCAAATTTTTTGATAATTATGTTTAATTTTGTATATGTACACTGTTACGCCCTTGCATAGGAGGGGTTAAATGGACATGTTAATTTAAGAAGACTTTGTAGCTGCCACCACCCAGCCAAGACTGCAGGGTATTTCTTTCATAAGCAGGGAACAAAGAAGATTTATTACAAAGAGGGATTTGGGGGTAATTAAATAAATTATTATTTGCACTATACAGGGTGATTCACGAAGTTTTACCCCCACTTAGGGAGGGAATTCCTGAGGTAATTTGGAACAACAAATTTTAATATACTAATGGTATTCAGCTCATAATTAAAGAGATACAGTAATTTGAAAACTGGTGAAAAATCTTTTTTTCTTCGAATTTCAGTCAAAACAAATTAGAAATACAATACAAACACTTTTTAAATTGTTAATGTTTTAGGAAAAAGAATTCTAAAACCAATTTTTTTTCTTCAGTTTCTTAATTTTGCATTGTGCAACATTTTTCATCAATTTTATGTTACAAAATTAAATTTTTTTAGCATCCCATTCTGTAAACATACCACTGGTTGCATATCACACCCTTCTATCAATCTGTTTCCTTTAAACTATGGTGCTTTAGAAGACGACTGGATTTACATAAGATTTTCAAAAAATGTCTCCCTGCACATCAACACAACGCGTCGCATGCGTATGAACCGCGCTTGTAGCATTTCGCAGTTCCACACATTTGTTCCTTATTGTTATCGCCGCGTCCAGAATTCATTCAAGCAACGCTTCGCATGTTTGTACCTTTACCTGGTTCACAATGTCCTTCATCCAGCCCCAAATGCAATAATCTAACGGTGTTAGATTGGCAACCTGGTAGGCCAGGTGTTATGGCCTCTGCGACCAATCCACCACTGTGGGAAATGCCAATCCAAGTGAGCTGCTACTGCGCGGGAGAAGTGAGGAGGCGTCCCATCATGCTGAAAGTACATCCAGCGTTTTGTTGCCAGAGGAACATCTTCAAGTAACT
Organism: Cryptotermes secundus; assembly: GCF_002891405.2. NCBI lineage: Eukaryota > Metazoa > Arthropoda > Insecta > Blattodea > Kalotermitidae > Cryptotermes > Cryptotermes secundus. Next base: position 14,302 of record NW_019731279.1, on the reverse strand, counting down.
GTGGTAATTCTTCTTCTAAGAAGTGGAGGTAAATCTCACCAGTGAAGCGGCCAGGAAAAATGAACGGCCCGATTAGCTGATCATACAGAACACCACACTAGACATTGACACTGAATTGGTGTTGAAAATTTGATTGTGTCGTGGCACGGGGATTATTGTCTGCCCAAACATGTAAGTTGTGACTGTTGTTGACCCCGTCCTGCCTCATCGCAGAACATTATCAAGCAGTACAACTGCCGATTTCCATTTAACCAGTTGCAGAACTGCAGACAAAGAGCACAGTCTCCTGGTTGTAGGTGTTGTACTTGTTGTAAATGATAAGGATGCAGCCCGTTCTCATGAAGAGTCCTCAACGCCATGGACTGAGAAACACCGAACCGCCGAGCTAGACATCTTGTACTGGCACGTGGACTGTGCTCTACAGCATCGAGAATATTTCTTCTTCGCACAATTCATGTTGAGGATTTCGTTCGTATTGTATACAAACGTTTGGGACAGAACCAGTTTGTCTTAATATGCTGAGTGTAGTGCTAATGGATTTAGGATTCGGAATCCTGCTATTAGGATAACGCCGGTGATATTCGGCAGCAGCGGCTCTCGCATTTCCAACACAGACACCCAAAACAAATACCATATCAGCGTATTCTTCAGTGGTAAATGTGTATGGCATCTTAACTTCACAAAGTCACCAACACAACGTCCTGTTTTACTACTGGATTGCTCTGCCTACCTACGCGCAACATTCCAGCCGGTCTGCCTTATCTGCTGACACAGCTGACTGGAACGCAAGGTCGCCCAGGAGGGAAGCATAGTGCTGCATTCGCAATGATGCATTTCGAAAATCTATTGTTACTCCGTAACTATTGAAAATCGACCACAAGTTTATAAGGAAATTTTGCAGGAAATAACCCCAGGAATATGTACCATAAGCCAGGGTAAAACTTTGTTAATCACTCTGTATACATACTGATACATGGTTGGCAATTGGTAACGATGTTACTTTAGCCCCAGGGGCTAAAAGTAGTAATAGTCTTGTGATAATATGACTTGAATATCTGAACTGATTGTCATGAAACTTGGATCCGGCAACAACTCTTCAATTCTAAATTGTATTATTACTTGCATAATTCTGGTTCTAAAAAACTTGGAAGTTTGTATTATTATTTCATTGGGTTCATAATGTACAAATACTAAAGGTCTCTTTGTGATAATTCCTTATCTGGTGTCATTTTCTTAATTTATGGAAATTCTGCACGCTATTGTGTATTGCAGATCTTCCATTATTGCATCAGGTAGATGGTGCATTGATGCAAGTAAAGGAGGTTGGTCTAGAAGTAAACACAGAGAAAACTAAGTATATGTTGCTGTCTCATCACCAAAATGCAGGGCAAAATCGTGACATAAAGATAGGAAACAGATGTTTTGAAAATGTGGCACAGTTCAGATAGTTGGGAACAACAATATCAAATAAAACCTGTTTCAGGAGGAATTTAAGAGGAGATTGAACTCAGGTAATGCTTGTTACCTTTAAGTCCAGAATCTTTTGTCTTCTCATCTGCTGTCCAAAAACATAACAATTAGAATATACAAAACTATAATTTTGCCTGTGGTTCTGTATGGGCGTGAAACTTGGTCTCTGACATTAAGCAAGAAATATAGACTGAGGGTGTTGAGAATATTTGGACTGAAGAGAGATGAAGTGACAGGAGTTTGGAGAAAACTGCATAATGAGGAGCTTCATAACTTGTGCTGTTCTTCAAGTATAATTAGAATGGTCAAGTGAAGAAGGATGAGGTAGGCAGGGCATGCAGCATGAATGGGGGAGACAAGGAGTGTATACAGGATATTGGTGGGAAAGCCAGAAGGAAAGAGACCACTGGGAAGACCAAGGCATAGGTGGGTGGATAATATTAAAGTGAATCTTAGAGAGATAGGATGGGATTGATCTAGGGACTAGTGGAGGACTCTTGTGAACATGGTAATGAATATTTGTGTTCCATAAATGCTGGGATTTTCTTGAGTAGCTGCAGAATTGGTGGCTCCTCAAGAAGGACTCAACTCCATGAGTAAGTAAGTAAGTTGTTGCATGTACTGCATAGAGAATACTGCTTCCCATTTACTCCAGTGGTTCGTGTTAGGCTGTGTCCACATTAGCGAACCAAGTTTTGAGCCAAGCTTCGAACCGAGCCCAGTCACGAGCACATGTTATAACATTCCATGCGAACTGCACCTCATCCCATTTGATCTATGCGAGCCATTTAGTTCAGTTGTGGATAAACAAGTGATGGGAGTACACACCCATGGATAAAAACAGGCTGAAGTTAGCTGCTGCAGCATACATCTGTATTCATATCCACTATGCTACCAAAAGAAGAAGACTGCAGAGGCGATGGTGGCAAATTTGTCTTCTCAAGGCGGGCAGAGTACAGCGTAATAGTATGCTTGTGGATCTCAAATTTCAAGAAATTAGTGGTCAATATAAAAACTTCACCAGGATGTCACCAATGGATTTTGAATATCTTATGAACATGATTGGTCCCAAAGTTGAGAAAAGTAGTACACGTTTTAGAGAAGCAATCAGTGTGTAGGAAAGGCTAGCAGTGACTTTGCGGTTTTTGGCTACTGGTGACTCTTACACAAGTTTGCAGCATCTATTCAAGATATCCAAACAAGCCATCAGCGAAATAGTGCCAGGAGTATGTGAAGCAGTTGTTGCATCCCTGAAGGAAAACATCAAGGTAGGAGTTTATGTGTTATTGAAAGAATATTTTACAGCAGGATTATTTATTTTCTTTATTTCAACAAAATGAAATGCAATGATAGAAACTGAAAGTAACAGGTTGAAGTTAAACAAAGCAATATTAATATTAAATAAGTTCTTGCAGAGAAAACTCATCAGAAGAAAGGTCAGGCAGCGGGGTGTGTGTAGCAGCAGTGGTAGCGACAGAGGAAATGGAAGCTGGAGAGGGCTGTGCTGTTGAGAAGGAGTCGGGGAATGCGAGTATACTTGTGCCTGGTCTGCATTTAGACTTTTGAGTATTGTAACTGGCAGTGGAGTTGGTGGTTTGTAAGGGAACATTTTGACCTAGTGGTTGGGTTTGGATGTTGAAACCTGAAACATACTGTGCCTGATTATACAATCCTCTCTCTGCATTTAAGAAGATTCCAAATATCTCATTTTGTATGAGGCTTCTAGTCATGTCATATTTTCTGAGCTTAGTAGCAATAATATTTCCAAACTGTTGCGATTCATCATTATTTTCACCAGTCGAAGTGCATGACTTCAGTAGCTCAAAAGCTACATTGAGATTTCTAGATTCTTCTTCCTTTCTCCTTTGCGATGGATCTGCTTTTTGGGAAGACAGGATTTTGATGTATTGCTATTTCTCTGGCTCTCTTGCTGGGCTGTAGCTTCTTCATGGTCCAGGTCTTTCTTGTTTCCTTGCTCTAGTGAAATCTGAAATATACTTTTTGATTGTCTAAATAAAAATTTTCAATAACATGTATGAATATTGTTATAATACCCATTTGCACAAGGAGTTAACAATGAGAAATGGTGGTGCTGGCTAAGGCTAAGGTCTTTGTTTACAGCTTTTGTGGACAGAAAGCAGGGTTGGGAAGGCGGAGAATAACCATGAACAGTCAAATGAAGCGTGTTTACAATGTTAGTTCCCTTTTCTGCTGGTGGTAATCCCAAAGCGAACAGGTATTACAGTCATATAAACAAATTCCATCAACAAAGCTGTTATATCAGAATTACTTCTTTCAAGCACCATATTCAACTCTGTCTATTTATACTTCATTGTACTGAATATGGAGGTATTCACAGGGGTCTATTTTTGCATTGGAGATACCATCAACCGAAAAGGTTGGCTAAAGATCACTGAAGAATTTGATGAAAAGTGGAACCTTCCCCACTGTTTAGGGGCTTTAGATGGGAAGCATGTAATTCTGCAGGCTCCTGTCAACAGTGGAAGTGAAAACTTCAGTTACAAATGTCAATTTAGTATTGTACTTTTTGCTGTGGTAAATGCCAATTACAATTTTGTATACGTTGATGTGGGATGCCAAGGTAGAATTTCAGATGGCAGAGTTTTTAAAAACTGTACTTTGTATAAGACTATTGAAAAAGGAGAGTTAAATGGTCCACAACCCCAATGTTTGAATGGAAGAGAGAAAGAAATTCCCTACTTTTCTCTTGGAGATGAAGCTTTTGCACTCAGTCAGCATTTAATGAAAGTGTTTCCAGGAATGTATCCTACAGAATCAAAGGAGCAAGTGTTTAATTGCAGGGTATGCAGAGCTCGCAGAGTGGTTGAAAACGTGTTTGGAATATCTTCATCTGTGTTCTGAGTACTGGGGAAACCACTGTTGCTTCAGCCAGAAAATGCAACTCTCATTGTCATAGCCATCTCTCACCTGCATCACTTCCTGAGGAGAAACAAGGAGTCCATTAACCTGTACTCGCCACTAGGAAGTATGGATTGAGGTAGAAGGTTGAATAATGCCAGGATCTTGGAGGAATAACAATAACGAGAAGAGAACTTCCTTACCACAGCTGCAAAGAATTCCGAAAAGGCCCCCAAGAACAGCACTGGAAATAAGGAACGAATTGGCAGATTTCTTTATCAAAGAAGGGAAGTTTCCATGGCAAACTCAACATGCTTGAATTAGATCGGAAAATATGAGCGACATCCTGCGCAGCTCCAGCAGAATACGACAGAAGGAGAAGAGTAGCTCAATGTGTTTCCTTTGTCACTTTCTTTTGTGATCCCGGCCCCATAAGGAAAACAGCCGAGATCCGCATCTCTCTATTTTCGTCCTATTTTCACCTATAATTTTCCTAACCAAATCTGCAACATCAATTTTGTGAATGTATGCTCAGTACTATTCTAAAAATGTAACTTCCCCAGTAAGTATAGAAGGCAAAGTAAAAGAAATAGGTAAAAGCATGAGTTCTGAACTTACAGTGCTTCTAGTTTCTACTGGATTTCCTTATCCCACAGAAACTGCAGTCACTGAAAAGCATACCATGAACTTTTGTACATTTCCTCGGGACCTATTAAGAAGAGAACAGCATAGTAGTAACACATCCTACATAATAGAACTAATACAGGGAATATAAACTTTCAGATTGTGTTGTAAATATTTCAAATCATATACAATCTCTGGTGTATAATGTAAAATAAACATGTCTTACCTCTTCCTGTGACCATGCTTTTTTTCATTTTCCACTTTTCGTAGATATGCAACTAACGCCATTATTTTCCTTCTGCATGTTTTCGCATCTACTCCCATTTCTCCTGCCACTTCTTCCCACGCGTCATATCTCCTTAACTTGTTGTAGTGCTGTGGGTGTTGAACATTCCACAATATTTCTTGCTTTTTGTAAGCACTTGTAAGTTCCAAACACTTCTCTTTTGTCCACTCCATACTTAATGAGGACTCGCACTCATACTACTTTTGACTATGCCTGTCAGCTCAAGGTTCAGCTCGCCACCATCCACTGCGGTGTGTAACTACACGGTGAACTTCCTTTGCTGAGACGGCTAGAAACAATTGATGGCTTGCTGCGAATGGTTCCCGTTGGGTGTATTTTGCTTGCAACGAGGTTTGGCTTGCTAATGTGGACGTGCCTTAAAGTATCTGTTGCAGCCATTACCTAGTAACGGCTGTTGTTTACAGAGTCATTACTTAAAAATGGATATACAGGCTACAATATACTGTGACATAGGAAAGAAAATCTATTATATTCCAGGTAAAGAACAGGTATGTTCTCTAGCAATTGATGAACTCCATGCCCACTCACCTCCATCTAGTTCTGAGATCAAGAATGATGGAACTATACCTCCAATCCACCATATGTCTTTATGACATAGTGCTTAAGTAATCTTCTAATGAGATGAAAGTGAGTAGCAACAATTTTCTTTTCTTCATAGAGCAGGGCCACCTGCAGCATCTGTGCTTCTTGTTTCTTTCTCAGAGGAATAATGATACCCCTTTTGTGGTGTCTCTCTCATCTCTTCAAGAATCACTACTGGGGCTTCAGCACCAGTTTTGGAGTTACAGCAGCCTCTTTTGCACAAGATCAGGGCTTGAAGATCATTGTCTGCATCTCTGGCCCACTTGGAAACCACAGTGAGGGCAGCACCAGTGTTGGGCCCTGGTTTGACAGGTGAACTCTTGTATGCACCAGAAGCTGCTTCTTCGGAATGAAAATGCTCCAGCATGTTCTTCAGTACCATCTTGTATGAGGGGTAACGTAACTAATAATTGTGGGTTCTAGATTTGATGACTATTGTTGTCACATCCTTACAGGGGAAGGTGTTTACCGGCCATTACATAGAAACAGCAGTTCTTCTATTGTCGTGTTGTTCTGTTGTTGCATGAAAGGGCTGTTTCTGTGGCTTAACAGTTCTTGCATAGAGTAAATATGCCACAGTACTTTAACACATAAATCTTGCCATATCTTCTTATTTTTCTTCCAGGGAGGTTGATATAGTGATACATTCTCTGTGTGACTCTGCTTATTCCATGTCAGCTTTAGTAGACTGCACCCAGGAATTTTTGCTCTCAAAGGAGCATTGGGGTTTCTGATCACCACCAGGCTGGTTCTTTAAATAATGCAGAATCTTCTTAGAGTATTTTTTGATTACCCTACGTCAGAAGTCGCAATATTGATTCACCCCTTCCCCTGGCTGCCAGAAGGAGCATCCAATGGTGAAGGTTCATGGCAGAAAATGCATCACCTTTTAAGTGGCTTGGATGATGGTAGTTATTGTAGCAGCCATCATTTCTGCTGGGTGCATCCGTGATTCTGATTTCAGGTTATGCCTGGAAAAATAAATATGTGCAATAAGAAATTGCAGATTTGTAAGTAAATATCCCAATTGAGAAAGCAAAAAAAAAAAAATTAGAAGTTTGCGACTATGGTATGTTAACACAAGTTACTAACATTTTTGACATTAGCCATCGCCTCCCCCCCCATCAACTAATTGAAAACTGGACTCTTCCTCCTCCCACAGAGGGTTTATCTTTAATTTAGTTTATAACCCCTGCCTTGTGTTCACTCTGGTAACTGGACATAGGGACTAGATTTAGGCCTATCTGTTGGGCCAATCTGAGTAGTCTTTCTGAGGAGAGAGGCACATTCCAGTCCCTGAAACTTTTAAAAAAAGTACTTGATGGATTGAGTATGATGGCATAAATGCTTTCACCTTAGAATTACTTAGTTAATTGTATATAAACTTTTGTTTCCATGGTGGGGTATTGGACACTTATTGCTCTTAATTACCAGTAATTACAATATGTTTGTTCTTTGCAATCTCCTTCACTTCTGAAGCATGTAGTCGGGGGAGTATAGTGACGTTCTATGGGCAGGATGGCCTAATTCCTGGCAAGGCCAAGTGTCGGCTGATCACAGTGTGGCTGGAAATTACTTCATCAGACCTGATGTTTTGATGATTTCCAGTGAGAATCAGTGTTCCTTGGTGGTAATGGTAGAAACAGATTCATCACAGTTTGGGCACATACCACTGACAGGATTATAAAAGCACTTTTGAACAAGGAGCTGTTTGGAAAGAGAGGACACATATGAGGCTAGAGTCAGTAAATAGGTCACAAATGAAAGTAAAACAGCAGTAATGGACATAACTGGTTTTCTGTGTACAGCAGCACAGTCTAGCTTCATGACAGTAGCTGTAGGTAGCAGACATGTATGCACATGTTCAGAGGCTCGTTTCAGCACTCAAAATGATGACTGTGCTTGATTGTGTACTACCAAAGAGCAGCTTTCTTTTGTGCGTTTTATGTGGGCAAAAGGATTCAATGCAAAATATATTAATAACGAAATATTTTCTGTTTACAGTGGGTAGTGTTTCTTATGTAAAGCAGTTCACGACTGGGTGGCAAACATTTCACTGATGATGAAGATGTTGAAACGGAGGTGTGTAAGTGGCCGAGACAGTAGTCAAAAGAATTATATACTGTGGGTTTCATTGTACTGGTAAAGGAATTGGACAAGTGTTGGTGGAGTATATGTTGATAAATAAATGTTTTTCCTGGGTTAGAATGTCACATATTTTTTTATGTTTTATATCCATTTGTGGCCATTTTATTGACTCATATTTTGTCACTCTGCTAGAGGAGGTGAAGCTGAGATTGCTCAGTTGCTATAGCAATGAGCTGTAAGCTGGATGGCCAAGGTTCAATTTTTCTCTGCTTCATAGCATCCAGACTGGCTCTGAGGCCCACCTATCCTCCTATCGAATGGATGCCAGGAACAATATCCCTGGAGGTGAAGTGACCAGGTGTGAAGCTGTCCACTCACCTCCATCTAGCCCCAACATCATGAATATTGGAGCTATGCATCAATTCTTCATATGTCTTCACAGAATAGTGCTTAATTAATTAAGAACATGGCCAACTTTACCTTTTACCTTTACTAGAGGGTGTGATGGACAGCCCTGAAACTAACTTATTAAAGAATGTAAGATAGATTTGTCAATGAAATTGAAGTAAAAGAGCATATACTTTTGTGTAAAGAAGTAGGAGGAGTATCAGATTATCAATATGACTGATATGTGTGTGGAAGAAAATCTGGGGTGGTCAAATTGTGTGGTTGTGAAGGATGAATGAATGGTATTCCTTATTCATAGAAATAGTGCAGATGTAAATATATAACAATTTGAGATTTAATAATTAAGGAATTAATTCTTCAGTTGGTATTGTCTGGAAATAATGATTTAAAAGGTGGGGCTGTTAGCCACATTTTAAATCAGAGGATTTAAATGATGAGGGTATTAGTGTTGAAGTACTATATATATTGTTGAAACTATAACCTATCAAATATCCTAATAAAAACTCTTTGAAAGGTAATAAATTGTTGGACTCTACATGCACTCTTCTTACTGTTATAAAAACCTTTTTTCAATAATGTTTACAAATTCCTGAAACTACATGTAAATCATATATTTTGTGTATAAATACAAACATATGATACTTACATTGCTGGAAATGGTTTCCTTCCCATGTTGTGATTGAACTCTGACTTAGAGATGTACATTTGTATGGTAAATATGAAAATAAAGGCTTATGCCAAGTCATATATGTGGTAGGATTTCATCAAGGTCAATCCTATAACAGGACAGTAATCAGTAAGCCATCCTTCTAGGCAGGACATACAACTGGCTTATGGGTGGGTTGAATTGAAGAAGTTGCTTAGAAGTGATGTAGCTGGGTATTCCTACTTTTGCTATTATGTATGTAATTGCTGATATTAGTGCTTGATTTTGCCTGTCTTTTCTGAAGTATGTGCCCATATTATAAGTTATATATTATATTATATATTACACAATCAGTAAATCTTTACACAAAAGACTTTATGTTTCTTAAGAATTGGTTTTAAAATAACTCTGCCTCTAAAATTTAGCACATGTTATTCAGCTTATGAGAGAGATCTCATACTGCAATCTATCATAGTTCATAGGAATAAGCGGAGACACAGCAGTGTATTGCACTGAAGTAACATACATATACATCATTTCAGAGTATTCATAAGTGTGCAGCTGGCACTGAATATAAAACTCGTTAAACAACAGTCACAAGACAATCACAGATAAAATCGCAGAGACATCAATTCAGCCATAGTTAAAATCTAATTCAAATCTAAAATCTAAAATTCAATTGAATTGAATTTATTTACAGTCTGTAAATCCTAAGTAGGTTAGTACCTTTGGATACAGAACAAGTCAAAAGGTTACATACATAAGTACAGGCAATTTTAGCTTAAAAATTAATATAACTTAATTTTACATCATTCTCTATTTACATTGAAGTATTCATCTAAAGAGTAGAAGGAATGAGCATGTAGATAATTCTTTAACTCTGATTTAAACTTTTTAGTATCATTGCCCAAGTTTTTAATACTTTGTGGCAGATTGTTGAACACTTTTATGCCAGTAAAGTAGACTCCTTTTTGATATACTGATAAAGTTGATGAGGGTAGGTGGAAGTTATATTTTTGTCTAGTATTCATGTTATAGACATCAGAATTTAATTTGAATTTATCTTTGTTGTAAACAACAAATAAGAGAAGCGATAATATGTATTGCGATTGAAGAGGTAGAATTTTTAATTTCTTAAATAATTCTCTACATGAATCTCTACTTCTACATCCTGTAATGATTCTAATTATATTCTTTTGTATTTTAAAAATTATTACACTATGTGAAGAGTTCCCCCAAAATATTAATCCATAGTTCATAATAGAATGAAAGTAGGCATGGTAAACCATCTTCAATGTTTCCTGTGACATAAAAGGCTTAATTGATCTCATCGCATAGCAAGCTGCATTTAATTTAGGTATAATTTGTTCAATATGTATTTTCCAAGACAGTGTACTGTCTACATGTATTCCAAGGAATTTTGTATCAAGTACTTTACAGATTAATTTGTTGGCATAACTGATGTCCAGATCAATTTGGTGGTTGTTTTTAGTTGTGAATGATATGTAATGGGTTTTATCAAAATTTAATGAGAGTAAATTGGCTTCGAACCATCTGTTTAAGGCTTCAAATACAATATTTATGTCATTTTTAAAGTTTTCAAATTTAGAGTTCTTAAATATTATACTAGTGTCATCTGCATATAGAATTGGTTTAGATTTATTGTTGATGGTTTTAGATAGATCATTTATGTAGAGAAGAAAAAGTAAGGGACCTAAAATTGATCCTTGTGGAACACCGTGCTTTATAATTCCCCAGTTTGAAAATGCATTATGACTGGAGTTTTTATTATTTATTTCAACTCTTTGATACCTGTTTTTGAGGTATGATTTGATCCATTCATTAGCTTTGCCAGTTATTCCATAGAAATTTAATTTCGATAGTAAGATATCATGATTAACACAATCGAAAGCTTTTGCTAGATCACAGAAAATCCCTCCCACAATTAATCTGTCATTGAGAGCACTTAAAATATCGTTAGTTAGTTCATAGGTTGCTTTTTCTGTTGTTAGGTCTTTCCTAAATCCAAATTGCTCTTTGACTAATATGTTGTTAGAATTTAAGTGTTCAAGTAGTCTATTATACATAACTTTTTCAAAGACTTTTGAGAATGAAGTCAATATGGATATTGGTCTGTAATTAGAGATGCATTTTCTCTCTCCTTTTTTAAAAAGTGGTTTCATTACAGCGTATTTTAAGCGTTGAGGAAAAGTACCTGATGATAAAGATTTATTACATAGATGATTCAAGGGTGAACTGATGTAAACAGAGCTTGCTTTAAGTAATTTGGTAGAGATTTCATCATATCCATGTGAATTTTTGGGCTTAAGGGATTTAATAATGTTTTCAATTTCCTTCCTTGTTGAGAATTTGAGATTGATATTTGGAAATGAATTGTTAAAGGCACGAGACAGATAGTATATTGGATTATTATTATTATTATTATTATTATTATTATTATTATTGGAATATGTTTTCTCAGCTAATGAAAGGAAATATTCATTAAATGCACTTGCGATAGCTTGTGGATTGTTAGTGGACTTCCCTTCAATATTCAAACTTTGTACGTCTTCATTAACAGATTTCTTTCCTGATTCAACTTTCACAATATCCCAGGTGGTTTTAATTTTATTGTTTGATTTTAGAATTTGGCTGTTATAGTTATTCTGTTTGGCTTCTTTAATGACTTTTGACAAAATTTTACAGTACATTTTGTAGTGACTTTTTAGTCTTGGATCATTACTGTCCCTACTGGCCAAATATAGTTGTCTTTTGTGTTTACATGAAGTTTTTATTCCAATTGTTATCCAGGTGGATTTGTTTTTATTTTCATTTTTGACTATTTTTAAGGGAAAGCTTGAATAAAAGATCCTCAAGTATGTGTTCAGAAAGCAATTAAATTTAGAATCAATATTATTGCTGTCAAATACATTGTCCCATGATTCATTACTTAATTTTGTGACAAAATCTGCCATCGTATGCTTGTTGATTTTCCTTACTGTTTGATATTGTTGATTACTGGGCTGAAGGTCAATATTATTTATTTCTATGAGTTGAGCATCATGATCGGATAAGCCATTTATAAAGGGTCCTACAGTATAGTCTCTTAATTTTGAGTTATCAATGAATATATTATCTATCGCTGAACTAGAATTATTTTGAACTCTTGTGGGAAAGTTAACAGTACTGGAGAGATTGTAAGATGATAACAAAGAGTCTAAATTTAGTTTCCTATTACTGTCGATGAGATAGTTTATATTTATATCACCACAAATTATAAATTCAACTTTTGAACTATGCAGTACATTTAGGATGGTTTCTAATCTATTTATAAAGTGATCGAAGTTTCCAGATGGGGCTCTATATAAAGTCAGTATACAAATATTAGAAAAAGGAGAGTCTAACTTTAGAGCACATGCTTCCAGATCCTGGTCTTTGCAATAATCTTCTAAATTTATTTTAGTAAATTTTAGGTTTTCATGTACAAAAATACTCACTCCTCCTTTCTCCAGTGTTTTCCTACAGTATCTAGCACCTAAATTATAATTTTCTAAGTGAAGACGTTCTAATTCCAGCTGTTTCATGTGATGTTCAGTAAGGCACAGTATGTGTGGAAGATTTGAATTCATGGAGCTTATTAGTTCATTTGTTTTGTTTCTCAATCCTCTTATATTCTGATGGAATACCTCAATTAAATAGATACAATGTTACACATACAGTTATACTGACAAGATAATTAGCAATACATAATAATTCTCCTTCCTTAACTTACACTTACACTTAATGTCTATATTAATGCCTACTGTGGGACATCCATCAGTCAGCATGCACTCCTCTTCTCTTCCTTAGCTGTTGATCCCGACAGAAGAGCAAAATTTCATCAACAGTACATGATGGATTATGTATTATATTTCTTATTTCTTTTATAGACTGTTTTTATCATGTACTAAATTAGTTAAATAATCAGACAGACGGCTAAATATTTTTATACTCATTCAGTGAACTCCTTTCTGCCTCATTGTGAGATGTGATTGTAGGACATGCAAATTTCTTTCGTGTCTTGTCGGTATCTCATAAATTGAATAATTAAAAGTAAAATATTGCAAGTTATTTATCATAAAAGTCACCAAAGATAAAATATATTGAGAGACCAGTGTTAATATATTTAACTTTATAAATGCTGGCCTACATGACTCTATGTTTCATCCCATTATTATTCTAATAGTCTTCTTTTGTAAGAGAAAGATCTTCTGGCCTCTGACAAATTACCCCAGAAAACTATTCCATATCTCATGAGTGAATGAAAGTATGCATGATATATCATTTTAAGTGTTGTAACATTACTGTATGTTTTCATAATTCGTATTGCGTAACATGCCTTTCCCAATCTGGGTAACAGTGATTCAACCTGTGTCTTCCAGTTCAAGAACTTATCAATTTCAATGCCCAAAAATTTAATATGAGTTTCCTCTTGTAATAATTCATCGTTAACCTTTAAATGTACAGGCATATTGTCACGATTGATTGTTTCAAATTTTAACACTTTAGTTTTCCTCAAGTTTAGGGATAAGCCATTATATTTAAACCACTGACTTAAGGAATTTAACATACATTTTAGACCTTTCTTGAATTTCATTGATATTAATACCTGACACTAATATAGTTGTATCATCGGCATACAACAATGCCTTGTTGTCAGTACTTAATGCTGACGGCAGGTCATTAATATATAAAAGGAACAACAAAGGACCCAAAATCGAGCCCTGTGGCACTCCATATTTGACAGTTCCCCAGTCTGAACAGCATTTACCATTTTCATTATTATAGAGTTCAACTCTTTGTCTTCTATTTTCCAGATGGGACTTCAACCATATTTTTATTTTACCACCAATGCCGTATGTTGCTAATTTACTCAAAAGAATATCATGACTCACACAGTCAAATGCTTTTGTCAAATCACAAAAAATTCCCAATGAATGATTGCCTCTTTCCAACGTTTCTAAAATATGATTAGTTAGTGTGTATATTGTGCCATTTCTGTGTTACTGTTTTCTCTATATCCAAACTGTGCAAAAGACATTAACTTGTTTGTATGTATGTGTTGCTTTATCCTATTGTACACCACTCTTTCAAAAATCTTAGAAAAACTTATTAGCAATGATATAGGTCTATAGTTTGCCATAATTACCTTCTCACCTGTTTTGTATATAGGTCTTAATTAGGCAAATTTCATTCTATCAGGATATATTCCTTGCTCAAGAGATGCATTAAATATGTGACACAATGGTTTACTTATC
>NW_019731278.1:0-395 GCF_002891405.2 Cryptotermes secundus | reverse complement strand
TAAAATGTTCAGTCATTCAAAGTAATTTAAAGAATTTTAACCAAAATTTGAACGAACTAAACTTATTTTATAAATATTTTCCGAAATTCCTTGATGATTTCACCTTAATATAAGCAATTAGAGACACTATGTGAAAGATTTCATCATATATTAAGTGGATATCTGTCGAAATTATTGATAATTTATACATTATATTAGGGAAATTTAAGTCAATTTTGATTGATGTTAAGTTAAATTTAACGACTATAAAGCATGGTTTGAAAGATTTCAACAAAATTTATGAAATTTGACCAAGTATTATTACAGATTTCAAGTCAATTAAAAGAATTTCAACAATTTTCAAAGATTCCACATTAATTTATGGAAATCTATACAATTTTTAACGATATTTATTC
>NW_019731277.1:1509091-1509960 GCF_002891405.2 Cryptotermes secundus | reverse complement strand
ACACTTTAGTTTTAGTTGAAATTATATAAAAATAATGGGCACTTTATGCAAAGAACCACACATAATTCTATGTGAATTTCAAATAGAACTTGTGCATAACACACTATATATATGTTGGAGTGAGGAATGGTTTAAATGCAAGTTTCTCAGAAAAACATAACACACTGTTGATATCCAGCACACTATTTTCCTTAAGATATTTTTCACCATATTCAAAAAAAGGTTTTTTATTGTCATCTGTCAACTGTAAAACAATTTGAATGCTTTTGCCACTGTTGTTCTATGGCTGGCCCAAATTTTAATTGGTAATCATATTAGAATAAAAAAAAAATATGTTTAGCCACCGGCTCTATTCTCATGTGACCCACACTTAGTGATGTTATTTAGCCTTTTAACACGGTGGGTACTAGATGTAACACCTGTTTTAACATTAAAGACCTCTGAATTTTGCACACAGTATGTTTATGTCTTTCATATGAGGCTCAGAGTAAACAGAGATTCTAATCCAGAACCAGCTAACCTAATTGAGAGTTTCTGTAGATTCACTCAGTTCCTAGACATAAATTCCAAGGAAGTACAATTGCTTTAAAGGAGGCAAAACTACTCCCTTTCATGGCAATCCAAATAATTCATCTTCTTTCAGTTTATCATATCTCATTAGATACGATATAATCCATAAAACACTTACATATTGAAGGCTAACACATGCTGTTCTGTCGTTATGTATGTTAGCAGTCATCAGAGTTTATAGTATTTACAAACAGAAGTAGATGATGGAACTGGTAGTCAGCAGTTGAAAGTATCCTTGCATCAGTACTGCAGTGTCCATCATAATTTCCAAAGAATATTCCTAGCCTATATCTGGATAG
>NW_019731277.1:1489658-1506842 GCF_002891405.2 Cryptotermes secundus | reverse complement strand
ATATATATATATATAAATTAAACAAAAGATTTTAAAAAATATATGTTTCCTTCAAACTTTTCATTCAGGTTATGAAATGTTCTGAATATGGAAATGAAGTGGAAAATCTGAACATTCTAATTAACCTGTGCATGAGCTATCAATTTACTGATCAGCTGTTGTGGTTACAAGCAGCTTATGTATTGAACCATGAGGCCAGGAGAACAAAAATGTTACCTCAGCCATTATTTTGATTTGCCACAGGCGTGGACACAGTAAATTGTATTGACTATATGCTGCTGTAGTAAAACTTGATCCTAAACTGCCATCACCAAAACTTGCCACTGCACAGCATCCCGAGCCAGTGAAATTCATCTTTGTAAACTATTTCCCCAGGTTCATGTATTTTAATACCATCTTTATGTCTTCTTTGAAATCAAACTGACTACTTTCCAATGAAAATTTCTAAATAAAATACTCTATGTATCTTCTCTTTCTCTATCTAAATAATAAGTCCATTGCATTGTCATGTTCACAATATTTTACCCTGCCAATAATATGTGACCTGCATAAATCAGTGAGTATCTTATTATGTAATATCATCCATTTGCGATTTATTTCAACTCTTGTACCTGTCCTGTTGTTAGTTTACGTTTTCCTGTGTTCAGAATAAGCATCAGATGCGCTCCCACAAGAAACACCCTAAATATTCATGTTTGAAATAACAGGTAAAAGTGGTGGACAGAGAAGGACGCATGGTTCCTATGGGGACCCCTGGAGAGCTCTGGGTGCGAGGCTACAATGTCATGTTGGGATATTTCAATGATGAAGAAAAGACTCGGGAATTCATTCGTCCAGATGGATGGGCAAAAACTGGGTGAGAATCTATACATCGTCAGTTGATTTCTATTTATTCTATGGCCTATCTGACATTTAGAAAAGGCTATAACTTAAATGCTTTTGTTCCCAGTAGATTATCCTGTACAAATTAAATTTTCTTTAATTGTTTTCTTATAATAAGCTGTAAAGTAATTATTATCTGCTGTGTGATTAAAATGAAAGTTATTCATGGTTTGTCTAGAGGAAAATTTTTAAATTTTGCCATGGTATAACTCTTCTACCTTGTTTATAATAATTTCCCTCTCAATAAGTGTAAAATACTTTGAAAGATTGTCCTTTATAATTCTTGACTACTTGCACAAACAATCTAAAAATATGTAACTGTTAGCTTTCAGCTTGCTTCCATGTCTGTTTATATGTATCAACTCAAGAGCTGGTGAACAGTTTTTCATGAAATCTGATATTGCAGAGTTTTACTACCATTTGTTTGCACACTTTAGTTTTAGTTGAAATTATATAAAAATAATGGGCACTTTGTGCAAAGAACCACACATGTGAATTTCAAATAGAACTTGTGCATAACACACTATATATATGTTGGAGTGAGGAATGGTTTAAATGCAAGTTTCTCAGAAAAACATATAACACTGTTGATATCCAGCACACTATTTTCCTTAAGATATTTTTCACCATATTCAAAAAAAGGTTTTTTATTGTCATCTGTCAACTGTAAAACAATTTGAATGCTTTTGCCACTGTTGTTCTATGGCTGGCCCAAATTTTAATTGGTAATCATATTAGAATAAAAAAAAAATATGTTTAGCCACCGGCTCTATTCTCATGTGACCCACACTTAGTGATGTTATTTAGCCTTTTAACACGGTGGGTACTAGATGCACCACCTGTTTTAACATTAAAGACTGCTGAATTTTGCACACAGTATGGTTATGTCTTTCATATGAGTCTCAGAGTAAACAGAGATTCTAATCCAGAAGCAGCTAACCTAATTGAGGGTTTCTGTAGATTTACTCAGTTCCTGGACATAAATTCCAAGAAAGTACAATTGCTTAAAAGGAGGCAAAACCACTCCCTTTCATGGCAATCCAAATGATTCATCTTCTTTCATTCTATCATACCTCATTAAATACGATATAATCCATAAAACACATATTGAAGGCTAACACATGCTGTTCTGTCGTTATGTATGTTAGCAGTCATCAGAGTTTATAGTATTTACAAACAGAAGTAGATGATGGAACTGGTAGTCAGCAGTTGAAAGTATCCTTGCATCAGTACTGCAGTGTCCATCACAATTTCCAAAGAATATTCCTAGCCTATATCTGGATAGTAACATCAGTTGTACGCTGTTATTTTCTGAAATTCACTATCTTAATGTACAAGTATCTATGCCTTCAGACTTTTTCAGACTACTGAAGTTAAATGTTTTTGACACAGTGTGTACCTACAAGGAAAGAAGTTGCATGTGCAGGGAAATGTTTTCCTCTGAAGGTGTAGTGACATTTCAGTAGGTTTCATTCTAACCATAAAGCAATCAAATAATTAAAACCATAACTAATTGTGTACCACAGGGACCAGTTTGTGCTGCAGGAAGATGGTTATGCAAGAATTGTAGGTCGAATGAAGGATGTGATCATTAGGATTGGAGACAAAATCTTCCCATCTGAGATTGAAGAGTTCTTTGAGACACATCCTGACATTATGGAAGCTCAGGTACAGTCATGCACAGAGCCGTTCATTAACATGCTGCAATGTACAGACTTCCTGCGGTAGCTGGTAAGTTATTCGACTGGTGAAGGCACTCCATGTAGTGGAAACTGAAAACTCATCTTTGTGTTCACTAAAACCCACCATTGGAACCTCAGTGGAATACAGATAAATGGCATGTGAAATGTATGTTTGTTTCTTCTTTAATTCACAATTTGCCTTTAGATTTCCCAGATGTCCAGTCAATAACCTAGTCACTATATGAATTTAGCTATCTCAGCTTCTTGCAGAGTGCTGTAACACTGATATATTTATATTTTAAGAAGTTCCATGTAAAAAGAAAGAATTACAAGACATTAGTGTCTTCTACACACAGTAAATTGAAGATATAATAAAACAATAAATGTGCATGTAAAAGCTATTCCATTGATACCTACATCCTGACTGTAGAATAACTATTGGCACATAACATACAACTCTCATTTTTGATCACTGACTGTGAGTGTGTCAACAAATTTGATTTCCTGTATTCCTGTTTAGGTATTTGGAGTGCCAGACCCAAAAGTTGGAGAAGAAATCTGTGTCTATCTAAGACTTCGTGAGGGAGTCACCATTACTGAACAAGATGTCATTGATTTCTGTAAGGATAAGGTGAGCGTTCATGTGAGATTAATAAGTCATATTTACTATATACAAGTATACATGTTTCCAAAATGTCATCCATTTATATATTCAAGTATAAACATATAATTGTGATAACAAACACTTATGAAAATATTGTTGTCTTCTGAGAGGTAGTCTAGTAGGTTTCTGGGGTGCCGCCCCTTCTTCAGTTCAGCAGTTTCCTCAGAAAAGAGTTATTTTCATAGTCATCATCTTGAGAAACTGCAACCTTGTTAGCAACCTTCTACAAAGAGGCCACTCTACAATGTACATAGATTTGAAAAAGCTTCAAGTCAAAATATCCCATGTAGAGGAACATATTTCTCCAAAATACTGATAACATTTTGCCAAACTGCTTGGCATCACATCATAGAAAATGTCAATTGCTATTGTCACTGCCATGAGAACCTCTGATCTTTCCAAGAATGAAAAGTGTGCTAAGTATTTACCAGATGATTTCTATATGATCTTATGTATGTCACTGGCCTTAACAGTCCCTTGTTTCAAGGAAAACTTGCAGATCATAATGAGATTTATAATTTATGTCATGCAGAGGCACTAACTCATTTTAAAGCAAATGAGTGTTTTGCGAAATGGCTTAACAAGTATCACTTTCCTGTTACCCATTTGGAGAACGTTTCTCAACAGTTCCTTAAAGAAGAGAATTTCCTTACTGAAACCAACTGCGCCATCTTGAAATATTTATAAATATTTAGGACAGAAGAAGTTGGGTAACTTTTAATGAAAAATATTTTCATCCTACACACATTATGTCACAACTTACACTTGAAAATCATACAAAACATTGGTTTTCACATACTCTAATATATTATATGTGATGTATAACAGCAATAATACTTAAGTTTCTAGATATTATTCACACACCTCCCACTTTTATGCAAGGAAAACAATTGCAGTAAATCAGAGAACAGTAATTCCTGAAACCAAAACACAAAACCTATGCTTAATTACTTATGTACTGGTTTTGTAAACTTCATTTCGTTGTCCTGGATTACTGGCTCCTGCTATTTGTTTTATGGCAGAAAATAAACGGTAATAATTATCAGAAAAAGAGGAAAACTAAAACAAACCTAATAAAATACATTGTTAAACACAGCCTAAAGTCATTGGAGGATATGAACTTTATAACAACCCAATAAGAAAAAATTCATGGAAACACAATTTTACAATGTTGAAAATTGAGAATTATAGGCCATAGTCTGTAAATGAAAATTCAGAACAGTGTTTTACATTTCTGGCTGCTACAATAATATAAATTTTATGAGGTTTGTGGATTAGGTAACAGGCTTAGCTTGATTTGAGCATTAGGCCCCTAAGCATTTACCTGCACATTAGGCAGGCCTTCATTAGACTACGTTTAGATTAGGTTGGTTCATTGGCCAACTGAGCATTCACCTGCGAATTTGGGCAGAGCTTCATCACACTAGGTTAGGCTACGTTTGTGTCTCCAACACCTGTGCATCCACCTACAGATTCTGGTAGATTTGAAATATTGACCTGATGTATGTATGTTTGTAAGAATACCCTTATTGTTATATTATATTTATGAGGTCATGTAGAAAATGCAGTAAACATTATCACGGTTAACAACAATTTGACATCTTTCCAAGAATGAAAGGCCGTGCTCAATATTCTTCAAATTATACAAGTATCTTTATGATCATATTGTTCTTCTGTTTGAAGGAAAATATGTAGAACTTTATGCTTCAGTACTGAGGTTTTTATTATCTTCAGGTAAAATAGGTGGTATATTTGAGTGGTAAGAACCAAATTAAAATTCTGTAACATTTGAGGTTCCCACATTGGAAACTATGAAGAAAAATAGTTTCTGGAATGTGACACCATGTAGTATGGTAGAAGTCCACTGAGTTTCCTGCTTGCTTTCTGTTACTTTTTGAGTCTGCATTTGGAGGCAGTACATTCCATTGAAATGTTGGTAAAATTCTACCACACTATATGACACCACGTTCCAGAAGGTAATACTTGTGAACATTTAAATTTTCGAACAGTTTTTAGTGTTTTAGTAGTTTTAAAGAGGAAATTAGAATGGATGGGTGGGTGGAGATGACCTCCAAATTATGCATCATTATATGCAAAAAAAAAATTATGAAAGTCACTGGTATGTTACAGATTGCTCATTACCGTATCCCAAGGTACATAAGATTCACCAGTGAGTTTACAAGGACATCAACAACTGGTAAGATACAGAAAGCACAACTGCTAGAAAAGCTGCTTTCAGAATTGAGCTTAAAAAATTTATAACAACCGAAGGTTTGGTAGGTCATCAAAAAGCCTTGATTAGAACATTGTCTGCAAATTTGCTGAAAACGTCAATTTTTGCTGATAATTGTCTTGAAAGGAACTTTTCTGTGCATGTCTGGCCTTCCCCAATCAGGCTATTTCTTCAGCCAGCCATAATTTCCTTCATCTCACTACCCTTTTGATATGGCAGTGTAAATGGCATTGTCAGTGATGATGATTATTCTTATTATTGTTGTTGTTATTATTATGGTTTTGATGATTATGATGGTGATGCTGATTATGATTACGATGATGATGAGGACGGTGATGACGACTAGTGCTTCTTCTTACAAAACATTTGCCTGTTCTCTTGTGCTCAGTTTTATCCTAAAATCAAACAGTAAGATCCACCAGCAGATGTGCAACTTTAGACAAGATGGCTGGATTGCATCAATTGTTGTTGATGTATACTGGCTGAGACAGGTGCTGATAACAAATATAAATGATCTATTGAGATCATAAAGTATTGTTACATAATATCATCAGTTTCTAACAATATCCTCAATTTTCATCTGTCCATGGAACTGCATTCTAAGTTTTCTGGTTATGATATGTATTTTAAGCTTACACTTCAACTGTATATTATTGTTATCAACTTACATAGTTTAATATAAAGTCTTTCCAAACCCTCTCTTTTAATGTCCTATTAAGGGTATGGCATTGTCAATACCCAACCCCAAAGAGAATAGCTTTCCTAAGAAATTGACAGGCATTTGGCTAGTATAGGATTTTCTCACTTATGGTACTTAAATGTTTGTTAACATGTTCACAAATGCCTAGAACTTGACTTTATCCTGAATGCATTCAGTGCTTATCCTCGTGTTATTTCTTAATTTCCTTATTCTTTGACCAGTTAATTGCTGGTATAATCACAATTTGCTTGTATATTCTATATCTCTTCACAGGATATTAGTAGTTTAATAACAAAATGAATTTAGTTATGAAACATTTATATAGATGGTTCCCAGCTAACCAAATTAATACTAGATTTAAGAAAAACCCATGTAATGAAATTTATGACCCCTAAGGCCACGGACTATCCATTACATATGAAATATAATGACCAAACACTTAAATTTTCTGTAAATGTTAAGTTTTTAGGTGTGTGCCTGGACAATCATTTGGACTGGGAAAAATACTCTGATGATGTGATAAATAAGTTAAGTGTTGCAACCTTTGTGCTTAGAAAACCACAGCCTATAGTAAGTAGGCAAGTGTTGAAAATGGCTTATTGTGCTTACTGTCAAGCTCAACTTAAATATGGTGTTATTTTCTGGGGCTCTTCTTCGTCATCAATGAAAAGAGTTTTTGTGGCTGAGACAAGAGCAATTGAAGCAATGTTAATGATGAGGCCTAGAAGTTCTTGTAGAGAGGTTTTCAGAGAACTAGGGATAAACAGTTCCCTGTTTGTTTATATATGCCATGGTCATGTTTGTAATTGAAAATGAAAATAATTATCTTACAAATAATAGTGTACATAAAATTAACACTAGAGTACAAAATAGACTAGATTGTCAGCTAGACAATCCATTATACAAAAAGGAGTGTATTATACATCCATAAAAATTTTTAATAATTTGCCACATAAATTCTATATTTTAAAGGATAATGTTAATTTATTGAAATGAAAACTGAAAGACTTTCTTATCTTGAAAGCTTTCAATTCTATTGATGAATATATAGCCAATACCTAATTGTATTATATTCTATTGTATATAGGCTGTGTCTATTTGGACTTGGTTGTATANGTATGTATGTATGTATGTATGTATGTATGTATGTATGTATGTATGTATGTATGTATGTATGTATGCATGTTTAAACAAGATATGAGAAACACAATCCAAAATTAAAGGCTTTCATTTGATCATTTATCTGAACTGTCATTTTTTTTTTAATAAATTTTCCTCTGAGTGCTGTGACAGCTCTATTTCCACCTTAATATCTGTGTATAGAAAATGACACATAATAATGTTATTTAAATAATACACTGTCTCTTGCACAGAAGAACCTGGTCAACAGGAAACAATGTAGTCATTTATATGACTAATATTGAGATAGAAGAAATGTTTCTTTGGCAGTTACAGTTGTGTTAGCATAACATAACCTTTGGTGTAGCAAGCATTTGCATGGTTTAGTAATTATGTCAAATATTAATAATCTGTTATAGAAGGGAGAACTGGAGAGACAGAGAAGAGGCATTTACCTTTTACTCTTTTTAATGAGAATTAGCCCAAGATTTTGCAACAGTTCACCAGAAAACACATGGTACCAGAGTTGACTGTATAGTAATAATACTGAGAAATATATTTAAAAATAAGAAGTTTGGGGAAAACAACATAAAGACACCTAATTCACTTTCAACATTTTCAAACCTCTCCTTGCCTTGCATTATTGCTATCAGTTATAAAGAGTGAAATTTTAACAGATATGAATATTATTGTGAATGTTGGGTTACTGTACTAACTTGAATGACTTAATTTCTATAGTAGTAACATATCACAAGTGAAATCTAGGCTATTGCATAATACCCAGAATTTAACCGATTATGGTTTGTTGCAATGTAGTACTTGAATCTTAAGATGTTTGTAGTAAGTTAATAAAAATTTTCTGAAGTTTACTGTCATCTAGATTGTGATGTCATATAGTCTGATTGGCGTTTATTGACGTTCCTTCAAAGTGTCAATAAACTTCTTCCAGACTACACAGTATCATGTTCCAGAAAATGACACTCATGATAACTAATGAAAATCCCAAATCTAATTAAAATCCAGTTTCACTAAAATATGAAGAAAATTGAGTATAACAATTTAAAACAGTCCTTCTCGCATCAAATCTTTGTCATCAGATGAGATATTATTGGATATTTATATTTCTTGTGTTAATATCAGTTCACCATCTGAGCCCAGCATACAATTTTAGTCACCCTGTTTATCTCAGCATTAATAGTAAACTGCTCTCAATAAACATTGTTATGTTATGTTATGTTAGTAGCTTTAATTCAGTTACTCAGCAAAGACATAACGGTTACATCACAAGCAGTGGCAGTACAACAGTTATGGAGTATGATAACATTTTCATGTATGTTATCAGCAAATAGGAAAAATTTAATTTTCCATGTTTTTGCTGAACTCTGATTCAGAATGAGTTTGAAGGATGTCTCATTTCACAGATTCATTTCCTGTCCACATGTACAACATCTGTTGATTCAGATTCACACCACTAACTAGGAAGCTTATCTCCAAATATTTTGTTTATTTTTTGGGTATCAGCTGACACTGACAAAGAGGCTGTTTACTCTGGTATAAGAAGCCTGTATCCTATAGATTTGACTGTCAGTCTCAGTGTGTGTACAAAGGAAAAGAGCATGGTTAGCAGGTAAGTGGCATAAGACTAAGAACAAATGTGTAACAGCAACTGTAAATTTAATAACAGATTTAATTTAATCTAAACTTGATAGATCTATTCCCATTGCACAGCTATTGGTTATACTTCATTGCCCCCTGTTCTTCTTGAAACTGGTAGGTACAGACCTTTCCTCCACGTACAATATAGATCTAATGATTGCACTGCCATGAGTATGTTTCTCTGAAAATTTATTTTACACAGAACACATTGGTTAGACACCTAGACTCAGTGTTCTGAAATTAAAAGCAATGCAACTTTCTAACCCCCAGTTACCAAAAAGACACGATCTTTTCAAATTAGATAGTCAGATATTCTTCTCACCACATGTGATAGCTGTATCACTATGACATAATCGTGCAAAATTAGACCGTGTCATTTTCTTCATATGAGCTGTAATCTTTGTATTGGCAGGACAGAGTTTTGTGAAATTGATAGTGTCATTGTAATCACATTATATATAGGCAACAGTGTTTATATCCCCATGATAAGATTATCTGCTATTAGGCAATGGGACTTCCTCCACACTAGATTTTATTTTCAAATACAAGATGCCATATTCGTTTTCCTTTCATTCTTCTTCTGTCATCATATAATGTCATAGGCATACATTCTCTCTCTTCTTTTCTGGTTGTTGTACAGTTCTTCTGGTAATGTTGAATATTATGATGATAGATGAACAATGAATTAGGAAAGACTTGACAGGAAGTAGTTGTGACCTAATTGAGGTCCTTCATAGCATTTGTATTGAGGAACTGAAGAAAACCATTAAAAACCTGTAAGGGTAGTGAGTGTAGAGGACAACAAAATGGCCAAATTATTTATTCAACCACAATGACATACATGAACCCTTACAACTACTGGTTACTATTGCAAACAGGCCGCGCCATAGCTCAAGCGGTTACTCGCTGGCTTCCCACCGCGGCTGCCCGGGTTCGATCCCGGGCCTGGTCAAGTGGGATTTGTGGTGGACAAAGTGGTGCTGGGGCAGGTTTTCTCAGAGTACTTTGGTTTCCCCTGCCCATCTTCATTCCACCAATTTCTTCACAATTACCCTCACCTATCATCTGGGGCTGGTACAATAGGCCAGAAGTGGCTGCAGTACAAGGGACTTAGTCTCACCCCACTAGCAATATAAAAAAAATACTATTGCAAACACATTTTGGTCTCATGTACCATGTTGAGTGTTTGCTTACACATATAGATCACCGTCATTAAGTTATAGCTACAGGTACGATATATATATGGGGCAGTGACAATGTCATAAGAGACAAATCCATTAATGCAAAAATAGGTAAGTCTTAAGTACTGCTAAATACTGACGGGTGTTATTGTGGTAAATAAGGTACTGTGGTACTGAATATTGGAGTATTTGGGAGGTCCAAGATTGAAGTTGTGCCATCCAAATATCCCGACTGAGTTATATAGAAGTTAATCAACTCCCTCCAGTGTGACTGTTAAAATGTTTTTTCTCTCTCCTTTTTAATCTTTCATCCTTCACATGTTTCGGCCTTAGAGACTATCTTCAGAAGGATAGACCAATAGAGGCAGAAACTACTATTACAATGTGTCTGGTCAATATCAATACATTCATAGAATATCAGCACAGTGCTCTGAATATAAAATCTGACACTTTAATGGCTACATCGACATGCATGAATATATTAAAATATTACAATTAGTCTGTTTATAAGTGTGGTTTATAAAGACTTGTCAAAATTTAGAACCAACAAACATGTCAAGGGTGAAAGATTAAAAAGGAGAGAAAGAAAAAAAACATTTTATCAGTCACACTGGACAGAGTTAATTAACCTTTTATAATATTGCTAGTGTGACAGATCAGGATGAACCAAACAAAAAAAAATCCTGATTGAGGTTTTTCATGGTTTTTCTCAGACCTTCCAGGGGACACTATTAATACCTCAAATGAGGTTTTGACTGCTTCATTACACATCCTTTTCCAGTTCACTATTCATCAGACATCCAGCCATTCAGCACTACATTGCTTCAGATATTGACAGTTTCAGTAAATAAACCATAAATAAGCAAATAAATAGACATTTCAGAAATTAATTCAAGTAAAATTGTTCAAAACAAGACAGCAAAGCAAAGTACATTTGAGGTGATATTTTGAATTCCATAATAATTCCATCCAAATTATATTTACTTCTATGGATATTACAACATGACTTTTCTTTTTTGAAACATGAAATCTCAAAGTAGATCATCAAAGGGCCCAGCCAAGCGTGTAATTTATAATGTTATCAAATTCTGCAAAACGGATATTAAACATAACCCTACGATTCCATTAGCTAAGCAATTTTAAATTTAAAATTCTCTTGTCCAGATGCAAAAGTAAATACTTCTTTGTTTCAGTTGTTATATGATAGGACTGCAAATGCTCTCTTCATTGCAATTTTCAGCAGGTAATTCTGTAATGCCAGAACACAGAATGAAAGCCATCGGTTCTTCATTTGTTTAGGCAAACGACAGGCTTGCAGAAATTAGGGCACCAGGTTGCAATGGCACCTAGAATTTTCTTCCAGTTATATTACTCTCAGTACATATCCAACAAAGACTGCAGTCAAACTTCCTTTCCATGCCCTCTTTTTTATCTCTTGTCACCTTCTCCCTTCTACTCTTATTGCTTTGCAATCATATTCTTGTATGTCCCACCAGTATTCCTCTCCCCTTTCCTTCCTCCCTCTCCTTCACTTAAAAACATATCAGTCGCTCTTCTTTTTTATTCTTTTATTCCTTCAGTAAATTTATATACTTCCTTGATTTCTTCCTTATTATTTTCCCATACATTTTATTTCTTCATTCTCTTGCCATTCCTCTTCCCATATCCTAGAAACATCAGGATAGTATGGGTTTTTCCCCATATCCTAATGGATAATAGGAACACAGCATTATATTTACCATAAGCATAATAAATACTGGATAGTATTTATGTTTATATGCTTCAGCTGTCCTTTTTGTTAATTATATAGTTCCCATTCAATGTATTTAGTTTCTTTTTAATTTGGCTACTGGATTTACGAGTATAGGGAATTTGTGTAGGCTTGGCCAGTGGATTAAAATGCCTACTTTATATTTCTTCAGATCTCCAATCTCAATGTACAAGCCAAGCTACCTTCACCGCCCAGGTGCTGAACCACTGTTTGCCCTCACATTGGGGCAGTTAGCACAGAAAGCAGCAGAAGAATGGGGTGAGAAAGAAGCATTAGTGTCAGTGTATGAGGAGCAACACTACACTTTCAGAGAAGTACTAGAAGAGGTAACATGTTTTCTATTTTTCATATTTGAGCGTTGTGGATGACCTTTGAGATGATTATCGACTTTGGTCTGATGGCAAAGTTCAAGCTGTCATCTGTAGACAAAACTGTGTGTGTAGAAGCTTTAGTTCACAGTTCATGGACTGACAGGATTCCAGCTCTTAGTATTTGACTTAAGTGGTTAGAATAAAAAAAAAAAAAACAGACTTGTCATTCTTTCTTATCTTGCAGTGTCATGATCCTACAATGCACAGAATAAAGCTAAACCAAAAAACAGATAAGCTGTAGCAGTGTCAAGCTTCACATTGTTCTTCTATTAATATGTTAGGAAATGAACACACAGTGTAGCAATTTTGTTACTGTTACTCTGCCTGTCTCTGTTACTTTCACCAAATTTAAATTCAGGAATGTAGTCTTCATAATTGTAATATAAGGGAATGGGGGTTGAGGAAGGACTTCAGTAACAAGTTAACAGAACTCATCCAATGGTTCTTAAGTTACAAGATGACATAGCATAGAAATCCATTTTGTTCAATTATTTCATTGAGCTACAATCGACATGTGCAGAAATGGATGTAGGTCTTCATGTAGTGTCCCTCATTTTTGTTAGATTTTAACCAAAATTGGAATCTGTTGTCAAAGCTTAGTAAAACGCCCCATCAAATTTTACAAATATCTTTTCATCATTTCCTGATTTATTATATATGGATGGGTGAACAGACTGAGAGAAGTGGCAAAGCCAATAGGCAAATTTTTGTGACTTTCATTGCAAATTCAGCAAAAGTGTACCTCATAAGAACATCCTGTGACACAGCTTTTCCTTGTAGCAACACTCAAGCCTCTGCTGGCAAAAGTATGGAATATGAACATTTACTCAGTAAAATATGCAGTGCTATTATATAGTTTCTGACCGAAATGGATTTTTTAGCCTTTCTAACTAGACCTCATGCAAAAAAAAAAAAAAAAGAGAGAGAGATATTTTTCAACACTGAATTATTTATTATATTTTGTTACTAGTTAATGGGCTGTTGACTTATCTTCTGTCCATATTTTAGACCAGTGTTTCTCAACCACCGGGCTGTGGCCTGGAACCGGGCCCTGGCATCAATTATACTTGTCTTATAAAAAAAGAATTTACGGGGCCGCGGTCTGACAAAGGTTAAGAACCACTGTTTTAGACTCTGAAAATGTTATACTAATCAAAAATGTAACTTGCCATGTTATGAGATACACTGTTTTCAAACCAATAGATCTACACCTTCCATGCACATGTTTAATATGTGACAATATCAACGAAAAGAAACTTCTATAGTAAACCAGTGGTTACTCTACTCACGACCTGCTGTAACACTGAATATATCTTAATTTGTACACGGCATTAATTGGTTTTGTGTGTTACTCAAAATAACCAAAAACACTCCTAAATTTCATTAGGAAATTATTATCTTAATGGAGATGAAGTGTGTTTTCTGAGAGACAGAAACTGAATTTTTAAATTGAGATTAATTGAAATGAAAGCAAATTTATAAGTCAGCATGCCAGACTTGAATAAGGAATAAAACTCTTCTAAAGAACTCAGCAAGAAACAGATTTAAATCCAAACTTAGAATAACTTCAGCAGACCCAGACAACATTTATGTTACAGTGTGTAACTTTTTTTCAGGCTGATAGGCTTGCTGCAGGCCTCTTGCAGCTGGGCCTTAAGCCTGGAGATCGATTGGGAATATGGGGCCCCAACTCCAGTGACTGGTATATCTCAAGAGTAGCTGCAGCTAGAGCTGGACTTATAGCAGTGAGTACCAACATCTTAGAGTTTAAATACAGAAGGGGGCACTCTTAAGGAGGCTTCGTGAGTTTGGTAGGATTTAGATGCAGTGACAAGAGGGTGAGGTACTGTATTAGTGGCCAGACATTTCCCACATCCCTGTACCCTTGTTGGAGTTCCCAGGTATAGCTCATCAGTCATATAATTTGAATATAAATATAATATGCACCAGAGAAAATGCATCTTAGTAGTTTTGCCTCACCTTCACTGCTTAGATATATATTAAGTTAGACATTTGCATGTGTTTCAGGTACAAATTGATCCAGCATATCAACCCCCAGAGCTCTTGCATGCTCTTGTCAAAGTAGAAGCAAAGGCTCTTATTTGTGCAGAGCAATTTAAGTGCAGCAGCTGTTATGAGACTGTGCAGGCATTAATCCCAGAATTAAATAAGAGCGCCGAGGGTGGAACTGAAATTACCAGCTCTAAACTTCCAGCTCTGAAGACACTCATTGTTATGAGTAATAAACAATATAGGTCAGTTCCTCTAGATATGACATGCATTATTGTTATGTTTCCATGTATGTAATGTTTAATTCTGTGCCCAAGACTGAACCTGTCGTAACCTTTCTCTGCTGCCAATTCATATTCCACCATCCATTAACTGCCTTGCATCATGCTTCTAGTGACAACACAGTTCAGTCATTACAACAAACAAACTCCGTGGTTTTACTCCACAAGCGAACTATACCGACTGAGTGACTGCCGCCTGTCAGCGAAGTTAGTGGCAACTTTAGCCGATAGAATGTGTTGTGTGGTCAACACAATGAATCCCCTTGGCTATTAATTTCGCTTTTCTAGACCGGAGCCGCTACTTCCATGAAATAGCTCTTCAATTATCCTCATGCAGCTGAGTGGGCCCCATTCCAGACCCACTACTTCTCAGAAAATCTTGTAGCGCCGGGAATCGAACCCGGGACCTCTGGATCTTTAGCCAGGAACTCTGACCACTAGACCACAGAGGCGGTCTTAGTCATTACAATATTATGAAAAAAATATATAGAATGTTAATAACAGAAAATGGTGGTCAAGAAGCTAAACTTGCAGAAGAAAGTGAGCCAACATAATAGATGACACCAACAACTTGTAAAATAATTTCATTTCACATTTTCCTAACAGACATTACATTACAGTATCCTTCCTGAGAAGCTGATAGCTACTCAGCTGGTCCAGAACTCCCCTGGTTTTATGGAAATACAAGGTTAATTACTGTGTTATCAGGAGACTACAACTGGACCCTATCCAGCTGAACCCATTTTATATTCTCATGCTGTTTTCTTTTTCAGGAACATTTTAATATTATAAGTCCATTTATTCCTAAGCCTCCTAAGTGGACTCTTTCCTCTAGGTTTTCTGACTAAAATATGAGATGTCACAGATGCATATATTCTCATTATTTTATTCTGAAATATCCCCAATCTTTGTTATTTCCTTATGTGAAGGACCAAGTTTCTCACCATACAAAAAAAGACATAGTTATTGTTTTGCATAATTCCATGATTTTGTCATAGCAAAGTTCCTCTGTAACAGTTCATAACATTCTATTTCTTTTATGATAAAGGATGTTAGCCCCCTTCACATCCCTAAGCTGGTGGTCCATACCTTGTTAACTGACCACAACAACTTATTCAACATATTCAGATATTCTATATATCTAATCTGTCCATTGTCAGTACCCCACATTGCTCCTTAGTTGGTCTTAATTTGTCTCCTCTTTCCATAACCTAGAATGCAGTGCCATGGTGACAGGGGATCCACTTAAAATGGTATATATTGTGAAGCGATAGGATGTGACTACAGACAGGTTTTGGATTGGCGACAGGATTTATTGGACTCTTTTGAGGCAGAACACATTACTACAATTTACACTTAACTATTTCACACACATTAGTGTCTACAATCATGTCTTCAATGCCGTTGCTTGGTAGCAGTTTCCAATGGTGGGAGTTCCCCTTCCTCTGGGTTCCCAAACTGTCCCCGGCCTCAGCTACTAGCTTCTAATAGCAACAGCTCACCATGACTGAACTCTAGCAGTTCTCTAACTGTCAACTGGTCCTGGTTATAACATCTCAGAATGGACTGCGTAAAATACATCTCTTTCATTATTGCTGTGGAAACATGTTTGTTTGCAGAGCTGTTATTTAGCAGTGGTTGTTGTATAGTTGCTTATTTTGCTGTCATTGCCTAGTAATGGGTCTACATACAACAGTATTTGTTAGCGTGGTAAATATTTGATTAGATCTCTTTTATATTTCCATAACTTACCATCCCATGTATTATTTCAGTTTTAAAAAGACATAAATGATTATGTCTCACTGAAATTTGTCACTGTTCTTGAATCTAGAGTAGCTATTATGGCATGTCCGGTGAAAGCTGGAATTATTTAATCAGAGAAAAAATAGATGGTATAAGTACTTAGTAATATGTACGGAATCTAGTTTAACCCATAAATGAGAATCTCAAGTGGTAACATTGATATCTTCTGAGTGTAACGGCCACAATTACAATCTCTGCCAACACCGTGACATTTTCATATGCTGTAGTTGTTTAAGTTGTTTATGTTTTTCACAGATAGAACTGTCCCTGGAAATAAAATAATGAAAATTTGCATAGAAATGGGATGTAACGTGTTTTGCTACTGAAGACAATGTTCAGATTGTTAATTGGTTTATTTAACAACTTACAAGTTGTAGCTACAATTAATTACAACGCTGTTGCGGGTTTACACAGTTTACAAACCCTGCACACTATTCTATTCACTTTATCCTCAGTAGTCTTCACGTATTTATAACGCAGGAGCTATACAAGTCTCTGTGAATTACACTACCAATATAACTGTACTACAGCACACATAAAATTTTGAAGTCACACAGTAAGTGTTCACTGGCTGACTTCTCAGTTATCGCGCATTATCACAGATTATCACATAAAATCTTGTAACCACGCGTTCAGTTTTTCTTCCCATGACTGCTGCTATATTTCAACTGAACTCGATGACTTCATGATCCGCACTGTGTCACTCCTGATCACACACTCTGCTCACATACTGCTCAGTCGGGTTTTTATACAGTTCCCTGTTGCCTTGTGTTAACAGCGGTGTCCCCTGTTAAGTCAGACTCGGAAGTGCTGTTATGTCACCACGGGGGG
>NW_019731277.1:1486284-1489595 GCF_002891405.2 Cryptotermes secundus | reverse complement strand
GGGGGGGGGGGTCCTGCATAGCGCAAATATGTCACACTTCTCTCTTCTAAAGGTTGTTCGTCCCGAACAGCCTAACTGTACATCCCCATTCCTTTTCTTTTTCTTCTCTGGTGTTCATCTTCGGGGCCTGTTACCGTAGCAGCGGAAGTTGCTCCGATGCTGTTACATCACCTCTGGAGGGGGGTGTCCTGCATAGCACAAATATGTCACAGGAATAAGGAATATTTCTACTATCTAATACTTTAATTATCTAACCAAAAACTATTTTTATTTCATAGAATTCATAATAATACGTCCTTTATTTTCTATGGTATTT
Organism: Cryptotermes secundus; assembly: GCF_002891405.2. Lineage (NCBI taxonomy): Eukaryota > Metazoa > Arthropoda > Insecta > Blattodea > Kalotermitidae > Cryptotermes > Cryptotermes secundus. The sequence continues at coordinate 1,489,279 of NW_019731277.1, read as the reverse complement.
CTGTTTAACAGAGGTGCTTATCGGCTCAAAGATATTATTTCATCTGCAAGTACAGAGTACATCAAGGAAGTAAATCAGCTGCAGACACTAATACAGCCGGATGATGGATGCACTATTCAATTCTCATCTGTAAGAATGCTTAAAAATACCAAAATACACATATATCAATTTTCTTTCAGGCTAGAAGGAAATGAATTATTAATTGCAGAGTAAAATCTCTCTAAAGCAGAACCTGACTTAAGTTGAAACCTATGTTGAGAACTTCTCTGATGCTGAGAGTAAAAGATATTCTGAAATTGCCTCTTATATACAGAAAATGTTTCCAGTAAGTAAAAAAAAAGTAAAGCTATCCCTGTACCAGGCCATAATGGCCCATAGGGTTGTGAGATGTTGAGGGTCCCACATTATCTAGACAATCAGCTCAAAGATGGCGGTAAGGTTGTCAGCTTTATGCGCTGGCTGCGCTTTACTCCCCAGGAAAATTATTTAATTAATTCCTGGTACTCATTTCTGTTAGAGGCTGAGTTAACCCCAGGGCCATAGTGAGGCTGGAAGGATTAGGTCAAATGAAAAAAATCCAATGACCTCATCGGGACTTGAACCCGCGACCTTCCGGATTGTAGCACAGCCCCTCAACCAACTACGCTACCACTAAAAACAAGATTTCAAAATAAAATAATCTGAATATATATATATATACACACACACACACACACACACACATGTAGTTCTATGCTGAAAGTGGGTATTACTGAATCAAAGTGCAGTTTCCATATGTAGCACTAAATTCTGTCATGTGATTTGAAGTCATACATACATAAATACAAGTAGCATGTGATATTTTATTGTCTATATACAAATATCTGTGTTAAACATATGTACAATGGAAAAATGTTGTGGTCCCTTAAATTTTTATTAGTAAAGTCTTACTGTACAAAGAAAATAGAAGTCATGAAATATACTTAGAGTGCAACAATAATTTCTTGTATATTGAACGTAAAATACTTGTTTCATTTCTCTTTACAGATTCTGTTCTGAATAATTTTTTGCTGAGATAAATATTTATCAATTTGCACTTGGGATGTGGCTAAAAATGGATGCATGTCCTTGTGTAACCTATCTGCTACAGTTTCTGATTTCAACCTGCACTGGAAATGGCTACCCTAGACCTTAATAATCTGTTTATTATACATGTACGAGTATATGTGTGTGTGTTCATCTGTGTACTGGTTGTCATATTTAGTTCAATTTATATAATATATTGTTCTTTGCATGCTTTAATCAAGGGTACAACTGGAAATCCTAAAGCTGTCCTACAGAGCCATCATGCTATGGTCAACGTTTCCTATTTCTTTACCAAGAATTTGGAGTTTGATACAATGGTATGTCTTCCTTTAGAATAACAAAAATATTCTAACTACATAGTGCAGGTTCTTCCTTGTGAAGGTAACAGTAATTCAGGCTCAGATGTTAAAGTGACTAGGTCATGGGCTGGATGACCGAGGATTCAGGGTTTGATTGCTGGCATGGGAAAGAGAATTTTCTCTTCTCCTTAAAAACTGGACTGGTCAACCTCCTATAAAATGGGTACCAGGAGATTATTCCCCTGTAGTAAAGCACCATGGGCATGAAGGTGATCACTCACCTCTGTCTAGTGCCGAGGTTAAGAATGGTGGAGCTATACTTCCACTTCTGCATGTGTCTTAATAACATGGTGCTTATTCAGTTAATTAATTCCTATGTCCTCAAAAGCCCCTTTTTGCTATGAACGGCAAATAAAAAAGAAACAACATATTTTATTTTTACTGTGAGGAATGCATGCAAAATTCGGTTAGGAATTCTGAAGGGGAGAGACCACTTGGGAAAGTGATGTATAGATGGGAGAATTCTATTAATATGGGCGTTAAAGAAATTGTAGAGAAAAGTGTGGACTTGATTCATTTGGTTTGGTACAGGTGCCAGAGTCTGACTGTCATGAACACACACCTATGGATTTCATAAAAGGCTGAGAATTTTTTGAGTGCCTCAGTGACGTATCAGCTCCTCAAGAAGGGTTCTTTTCTATTTTATCCATTGCCTTCAGAATTTACGGTCATGGTCTTTCAACCATCACTTCATTTCCTTTTCCACTTTAATAGTGTTAACCTATTAGATAATTATTTAATCAGTTTCTGGCAACTAAGTAACACAATGGATAACAAAGCTTTACATTTTTATACTTTATTTGCTTAAGATCTGTGCAATGTTAATTTTGTGTCATTTACAAATGAACCTTTACTTTACAGGATGGAAGATTTTGTGTTGTTACACAGTTCTGTCATGGTGTAGGCACCTATTTTGGCATTATTTGTAGTCTGCAGTTTGGTTACACTGTTATTTTGCCATCACCTATATTTGACGCTAAGAAATCTCTGGAAGCCATTATACGAGAGAGGTAGGACTTGTGTGAGAACTCATGATGAATCTTGAAGAGGGATATTAATTATGTAAACATTATTTATTGAAACAGATACAGGTGTTTGTAACCTAAGATTGTTATATCAATTTTTTTTTCAATTGACATGCCTGCTGGCAAACATTGATTTATACCAGCACATCTATCAAAAGTTGCATGTCTTCCAGTGTGTTTGTTTTCAGTTTTGAAGCTTTATTTGTCCTTCTTGGGAAAGAAACACCACTGCTTATACATATCTCTTAATTGGTTTTGCATGATCAACACTATTCACATCAGAATGACACACTGGTGTTGAAATGCATACAACAGCCACATTCAGTCAACTGGATGTTGGCCAATTACACATTTGTGTGTGCATGCACACAAACAATGAAAGGCATTTAATATAATAGTGAGCAGTCTCAATTTCAAGGTTACTTCTCTGAGACTGATTTAACATTATCCACAATCATATGAATGATCGATTTGCAAGGGAATTCAAGACAAAATTTCTGTATGCATTTTTGTTCCCCCATCTGAGTTAAATGTCCTGCCATTCCA
>NW_019731277.1:1485320-1486168 GCF_002891405.2 Cryptotermes secundus | reverse complement strand
TATAAGTAACAGAGATAATTTGTATAGTATTGCATATAGTGGAGACAAAATACATAGAATTTTATGCAAAACAAAATACTCTCACAAATGGGCAAGTTAAAAATATTGCATTAAAAGCGATTTGTGTTTTCTAGAAATAAAATTATTATTACTCACATGTGAAAAATATTATTAACAAAATACATCAATAAAGTTAATACTGAATTTAATGCTATACTTATATTGGCTTCTGTTTTCCCTTAATTTTAGTAACATTTAAACTTTTACTATTATTAGTTTGTTTATTTTAAAAATATTACTAATATTGCATAATGAACTGTACTGCCATAGAACAGCATTAATACTAAAGTAAACTGAATTAATGTGGCTTTGAAAACTACACAGACAACAACAAATCCTAAAATCTTTATTAATATTATTAATTCTTTCTGTGACTACATACAATTAAATGGCATAGAATGCCCACTTTCTTCATAAAAATAAAAATAGGAATACATTCCTAGAAGTATAGAATAATGGAAATTAAAATAAAGATACATATTTTATTTAACAACAATTTATTTTTCTTCTTTGTAAAGAAACTAACAACATTTTCCTTTCAATTTCATATTTCAGTGATGGCACCTTCCTTGCAGAAAGGGATAATGGCAGTTATTATCTGTGTTAATTTTATTGTTACTACCATCATCACCATCTTTAACTATCATGGTAGTGAACGTGAACATTACTGACTTATAAGATGTCTCTTCCATAGTTACTTATATTTCAGAGGAGATTGCTGGCCCCCATCTTTGAAAATGATTTGTATTTGTATTTGTATTTGTATTTATATTTGTTCAAGAACAAGA